>NC_073647.1:85657220-85963398 GCF_029407905.1 Bubalus kerabau
AAAAAAAAAAAAAGAAAGAAAGAAAGAAATAATCTCAAGCATCAATTCTAATCACAGTGTGGTAAGATGGGATGTCAACTACAGGAAAAAAAAAAACTATTAAAAATACAAACATATGGAGGCTAAACAACATGCTTCTAAATAACCAACAAATCACAGAAGATATCAAAAAGGAAATCAAAATATGCATAGAAACAAATGAAAATAAAAAGACGACAAACCAAAACCTATGGGATTCAGTAAAAGCAGTGCTAAAGGAATGGTTCAGAGCAATACAAGCTAACCTCAAGAAAAAAGAGAAAAACCAAATAAATAACCTAACTTTACACCTAAAGCACTAGAAAAAGAAGAAATGAAGAGCCCCAGGGTTAGTAGAAGGAAAGAAATCATAAAAACTAGGACAGAAATAAACGAAAAAGAAACAAAAGAGACTACAACAAAATTAAACAAAACTAAAAACTGGTTCTTTTAGAAGACAAATAAAATATACAAATGGTTAGCCAATTCATCAAGAAAACTAGAGAGAAGAATCAAATCAACAAAATTATAAATGAAAGTCACAACAGACAACACAGAAATACAAAGGATCATAAGAGACTAACAGCAACTATATACAATAAAATGTTCAACTTGGAAAAAATGAATGAATTCTTAGAAAAGTATAACCTTCCAAAACTGAACCAGGAAGAACTAGACCAAGCACAAGCATGGAAATCGAAACTGTAATAAAAAAATCTTCCAATGAACAAAAGCCCAGGACCATTTGGCTTCACAGGTGAATTCTACCAAAAATTTGGAGAAGAGATATCACCTATCCTACTCAAACACTTTCAGAAAATTGCAGAAGACGTTTAACTGCCAAACTCATTCTATGAGGCTGTCATCATTCTAATACCAAAACCAGAAAAAAAAAAATGCCAAAAAGAAAGAAAACTACAGACCAATATCATTGATGACCATTGATGTAAAAGTCCTCAACAAAATACTAACAAACAGAATCTGACAATATATTAAAAAGATCATACACCATGACCTAGTGGGCCTTAACCCAGGGGTTCAAGGATTCTTCAATAATGGCAATCAATCAATGGGATACACCACATTAACAAATTGAAAGATAAAAACCACACGATTTTCTCAATAGATGCAGAGAAAGCCTTTGACAAAATTCAACATCCATTTATGATAAAAACCCTCTAGAAAGCACCCATAGAAGGAACATACCTCAACATAATAAAAGCAATATATGGTAAGCCCACAGCAAACATTATCCTCAATGGTGAAAAATTGAAAGCATTTCCCCTAAAGTTGGGATCAAGACAAGGGTGCCCACTCTCACCACTACTATTCAGCATAGTTTTGGAAGTTTTAGGCACAGCAATCAGAGCAGAAACAAAGTAAAAGGAATCCAGATTGGAAAAGAAGAAGCAAAACTCTCACTGTTTGCAGATGACATGATCCTCTACATAGAAAATGCTAAAGACACCACCAGAAAATTACTAGAGCTAAGCAATGAATATAGTAAACTTGCAGGATATAAAATCAACACCCAGAAATCCCTTGCATTCCTATACACTAACAGTGAGAAAACAGAAAGAATAATTAAGGAACAATTCCATTCACCATTGCACTGAAAATAATAAAATGTTTAGGAATAAATCTACCTAAAAAAACAAAAGACCTATATATAGAAAACTGCTGCTGCTACTGCTACTAAGTCTCTTCAGTCGTGTCCAACTCTGTGGGACCCCATAGACAGCAGCCCACCAGCTCCACTGTCCCTGGGATTCTCCAGGCAAGAACACGGGAGTGAGTTGCCATTTCTTCTCCAATACATGGAAGTGAAAAGTGAAAGTGAAGTTGATCAGTCGTCTCCGACTCTTAGCGACCCCACGGACTGCAGCCCACCAGGCTCCTCCGTCCATGGGATTTTCCAGGCAAGAGTACTGGAGTGGGGTGCCATTGCCTTCTCCGATATAGAAAACTATAAAACACTAATGAAAGAAATCAAAGATGGGGGGAGGAGCTAAGATGGCGGACTCCCCCACAAATTCATCAAAAGAACATTTAAACGTGGAGTAAATTCCACAAAACAACTTCTGAATGCCGGCAGGGGACATCAGGCACCCAGAAAAGCAACCTATTGTCTTCGAAAGGAGGTAGGAAAAAATATAAAAGACAAAAAAGAGACAAAAGAGGGAGGGACAGAGCTCTGTCCCGAGAAGGGAGTCTTAAAAAGAGAAAAGTGTCCAAACACCAGGAGACATTCTCACTGCCGAGTCTGTGCCGAACCTTGGAAGCACAGAGGGCAACATAATACGGAGGAAAAATAAATAAACAATTAAAATCCACAGATTACGAGCCCTACGGTAACTCCCCCAGCGGAGAAGCAGTGCAGATGCCTGCATCTGCCATTAGCAAGCGGGGGCTGGGCAGGGAGGTGCAGCACGGGCTGCATCGCTTAGAGTAAGGATCTGGCCTGAATACCCCGAGTGCTACCTGAGTGAAATAATTTGGGCTAGCAAACCAGACTGTGGGATATCTACCATGCGAAAAGCCAGCCCTAATCTAAGACACCGCCAGGCCTGCACATGGAACAAAGGACTGTACAGAGGTAGCTGGCTGCAGACTGTCCCCCTCGGGTGACAGGCAGCCAGAGCCAGAAGGGGGCAATCGCAGCTCCAGAGAGACATTATCTACAAAATTGTAAGCAGGCTTCTTTGCTAACTAAAACTTCTTGGGGGTCTGAACAGTCAACATCTGCCTGAGAAGGTGCGCTGGTTGTACACCCAGATACAGCGGCGGGGAGGCGATAAGTCGCAGCAACCATGCTCACCAAACACCTCATCACTGAAAGAAAAGTATATGTCTTGTTTCTTTCTGAGCTGCTCGGACCTGGGAAGGGCACAAAACGCAGGCCCAACCGAGTCTGTGCCTCTGAGGACTACCCGAGTGCCTGAACCTGAGTGGCTTAGACCTGGGAGGTGCAAGCAGCCCAGGGCTGGCCACGGATGGTTCCCGGCAGAGCGATCTTGAGCCTGAGCAGTGTGGGCAGGGAGGTTACACGTGCCGTGAGCGGGGGCAGGCCCAGTGTGGCTGAGGCACTGCGAGCACACGCCAGTCTTATTTATTTGTAGTGTCCCTCCCTCCCCACAGCACGACTGAACAAGTGAGCCTTAAAAAAAAAAGGTGTCCACCACCGCCCCCTTTGTATCAGGGCAGAAATCAGACACTGAAGAGAACAGCAAACAGAAGAAGCTATAACAGAGGGAACCGCCTTGGGAGCGACAGGCAATAGATTAAAACCCCGTGGTTAGTACCGACTACATAGGAAGAGGCCTATAGATCTTGAGAAATATAAGCCGGAACAAGGAACTAGCTGAAAATGAACTGAACCCACAATACGCACAACAACATCAGAGAAAGTCATATATATATTTTTACTATTTTTACGATCATTCTTTCTTTCTTTTTTTTTTAATTTTTAAAAAAATTTTAAGTCCTCTATTACTCCTTTAATTTTTCACTTTTATAACCTACTATTACATTGCAAAAAAAAAAAAAGACCTTTTTCTTTTAAAAAAGCAAACTTCATATATATATTTTATATAACTTTTGTGACCTTTTTTTTTTCTTCTTCTTTTCTTTAACATTGTATTTTTGAAATTCCAAACTCTGCTCTAGATTTTTAATTTTAGCTTTTTGGTATTTGTTATCAATTTTGTATCTATATATTTTTTATAAATTTTGTGACTTTTTTTTTCTTTCTCTCTTTCTTTCTCTTAATCTTTTCTTTAACATTGTATTCCTGAAATTAAAAACTCTGCTCTAGATTTTTAACTTATGCTTTTTGGTATTTGTTATCAATTTTGTACCTATATTTTCTTTATAATTTTTGTGACTTTGTTTTTTGTTTTTTTTTTTTTTCTCTTTCTTTTCCTTCTTCTTTGCTTTAACATTGTATTTTTTAAATTCCAAACTCTACTCTAGATTTTTAATTTTTGCTTTTACATATTTGTAACCAATTTTGTACCTTTAAGAACCCAATCTTCAGGACCCATTTTTTACTAGGGAGCGAGATTACTGGCTTGACTGCTCTCTCCCCCTTCGGATTCTCCTTTTGTTCCACCAGGTCGCCTGTGTCTCCTCCCTAACCCTTCTCTACTCTACCCAACTCTGTGAATCTCTGTGTGTTCCAGATGGTAGAGAACACTTAGAGAACTGATTACTGGCTGGATCTGTCTCTCTCCTTTTCATTCCCTCCTTTTATCCTCCCGGGCACCTCGGTCTCCTTCCTCCCTCTTCTCTTCTCTGTATAACTCCATGAACATCTCTGAGTGGTCCAGTTGTGGAGTGCACATAAGGAAGTGATTACTGGTTAGCCTGCTCTCTCCTCTATTGATTCTACCTCATCGCATTAGGGTCACCTCTAATTCCCTCCTCCCTCTTCTCTTCTCCATGTAATGCTGTGAACCTCTCAGGGTGACCCACACGGTGGAGAAACTCTTCATCTTTAACCTAGATGTTTTATCAATGGTGCTGTAGAGAAGGAGAAGTTTTGAGACTACTGTAAAAATAAGACCAATAACTGGAAGTAGGAGGCTTAAGTCCAAACCCTGACTCCAGGAAACATTAATTGACAGGAGCTCATCAAATGCCTCCATACCTACACTGAAACCAAGCACCACACAAGGGCCAACAAGTTCCAGGGAAAGACATACCAAGCAAAATCTCCAGCAACACAGGAACACAGCCCTGAACTCCAATATACAGGCTGCCCAAAGTCACCCCAAAACCATAGACATCTCATAACACATTACTGGACACTTCATTGCACTCCAGAAAGAAGTAATCCAGCTCGACTCACCAGAACACCGACACAAGCTTCCCTAACCAAGAAACCTTGACAAGCCACCTGTACAAACCCACACAGAGCGAGGAAACACCACAATAAAGAGAACTCCACAAACTGCCAGAATACAGAAAGGACACCCCAAACTCAGCAATTTAAACAAGATGAAGAGACAGAGGAATACCCAGCAGGTAAAGGGACAGGATAAATGCCCACCAAACCAAACAGAAGAGGAAGAAATTGGGAATCTACCTGATAAATAATTCTGAATAATGATAGTGAAATTGATCCAAAATCTTGAAATCAAAATGGAATCACAGATAAATAGCCTGGAGACAAGGATTGAGAAGATGCAAGAAAGGTTTAACAAGGACCTAGAAGAAATAAAAAAAGAGTCAATATATAATGAATAATGCAATAAATGAGATAAAAACACTCTGGAGGCAATAAATAGTAGAATAAGAGAGGCAGAAGATAGGATTAGTGAATTAGAAGATAGAATGGTAGAAATAAATGAATCAGAGAGGAAAAACGAATTAAAATAAATCAGGACAATTTCAGAGACCTCCAGGACAATATTAAACGTTACAACATTTGAATCATAGGGGTCCCAGAAGAAGAAGACAAAAAGAAAGACCATGAGAAAATACTTGAGGACATAATAGTTGAAAACTTCCCTAAAATGGGGAAGGAAATAATCACCCAAGTCCAAGAAACCCAGAGAGTCCCAAACAGGATAAACCCAAGGCGAAACACCCCAAGACACATATTAGTCAAATTAACAAAGATCAAACACAAAGAACAAATATTAAAAGCAGCAAGAGAAAAACAACAAATAACACACAAGGGAATTCCCATAAGGATAACAGCTGATCTTTCAATAGAAACTCTCCAAGCCAGGAGGGAATGGCAAGCCATACTTAAAGTGATGAAAGAAAATAACCTACAGCCCAGATTATTGTACCCAGCAAGGATCTCATCCAAATATGAAGGAGAAATCAAAAGCTTTACAAACAAGCAAAAGCTGAGAGAATTCAGCACCACTAAACCAGCTCTCCAATAAATACTAAAGGATATTCTCTAGACAGGAAAAACAAAAAGGGTGCATAAATTCGAACCCAAAACCATAAAGCAAATGGCAATGGGATCATACTTATCAGTTATTACCTTAAACGTAAATGGGTTGAATGCCACAACCAAAAGACAAAGACTGGCTGAATGGATACAAAAACAAGACCCCTATATATGTTGTCTACAAGAGACCCACCTCAAAACAGGGAACACATACAGACTGAAAGTGAAGGGCTGGAAAAAGATTTCCCATGCTAATAGGGACCAAAAGAAAGCAGGAGTAGCAATACTCATATCAGATAAAATAGATTTCAAAACAAAGGTTGTGAAAAGAGACAAAGACGGTCACTACATAATGATCAAAGGATCAATCCAAGAAGAAGATATAACAATTATAAATATAGATGCACCCAACATAGGAACACCACAATATGTAAAACAAATACTAACAAGTATGAAAGGAGAAATTAACAATAACACAATAATAGTGGGAGACTTTAATACCCCACTCACACCTATGGATAGATCAACTAAACAGAAAATTAACAAGGAAACACAAACTTTAAACAATAAAATAGACCAGTTAGACGTAACTGATATTTATAGGACATTTCATCCCAAACCAATGAATTTCACCTTTTTCTCAAGCGCACACAGAACCTTCTCCAGGATAGATCATATCCTGGGCCATAAATCTAGCCTTGGTAAATTCAGAAAAATTGAAATCATTCCAAGCATCTTTTCTGACCACAATGCAGTAAGATTAGATCTCAATTACAGGAGAAAAAAATATTTAAAATTCCAACATATGGAGGCTGAATAACACACTGCTGAATAACCAACAAATCACAGAAGAAATCAAAAAAGAAATAAAAATTTGCATAGAAACGAATGAAAATGGAAACACAACAACCCAAAACCTGTGGGACACTGTAAAAACAGTTCTAAGGGGAAAGTTCATAGCAATACAGGCATACCTCAAGAAACAAGAAAAAAGTCAAATAAATAATCTAACTCTACACCTAAAGCAACTAGAAAAGGAAGAAATGAAGAACCTCAGGGTTAGTAGAAGGAAAGAAATCTTAAAAATTAGGGCAAAAATAAATGCAAAAGAAACAAAAGAGACCTTACCAAAAATCAACAAAGCCAAAAGCTGGTTCTTTGAAAGGATAAATAAAACTGACAAACCATTAGCCAGACCCATCAAGAAACAAAGGGAGAAAACTCAAATCAATAAAATTAGAAATGAAAATGGAGAGTTCACAACAGACAACACAGAAATACAAAGGATCATAAGAGATTACTATCAGCAATTATATGACAATAAAATGGACAACGTGGAAGATATGGGCAAATTCTTAGAAAATGACAACTTTCCAAAACTGGGCCAGGAAGAATAGAAAATCTTAACAGACCCATAACAAGCACGGAAATTGAAACTGTAATCAGAAATCTTCCAGCAAACAAAAGCCCAGGTCCAGACGGCTTCAGAAGCTGAATTCTACAAAAAAATTTAGAGAAGAGCTAACACCTATCCTACTCAAACTCTTCCAGAAAATTCCAGAGGAAGGTAAACTTTCAAACTCATTCTATGAGGCCACTATCACCCTAATACCAAAACCTGACACAGATGCCACAAAAAAAAGAAAACTACAGGCCACTATCACTGATGAACATAGATGCAAAAATTCTTAACAAAATTCTAGCAATCAGAATCCAACAACACATTAGAAAAATCATACACCATGACCAAGTGGGCTTTATCCCAGGGATGCAAGGATTCTTCAATATTCGCAAATCAATCAATGTAATACACTACATTAACAAATTGAAAAATAAAAACCATATGATCATTTCAATAGATGCAGAGAAAGCCTTTGACAAAATTCAACATCCATTTATGATAAAAACTCTCCAGAAAGCAGGAATAGAAGGAACACACCTCAACATAGTAAAAGCTATATATGACAAAAACACAGCAAACATTATCCTCAATGGTGAAAAATCGAAAGCATTTCCTCTAAAGTCAGGAACAAGGAAAGGGTGCCCACTTTCACCATTACTATTCAACATAGTTTTGGAAGTTTTAGCCACAGCAGTCAGAGCAGAAAAAGAAATAAAAGGAATCCAAACTGGAAAAGAAGTAAAACTCTCACTGTTTGCGGATGACATGATCCTTTACATAGAAAACCCTAACTCCACCAGAAAATTACTAGAACTAATCAATGAATATAGTAAAGTGGCAGGATATAAAATCAACACACAGAAATCCATTGCATTCCTATACACTAATAATGAGAAAATAGAGAAAATAAGGAAACAATTCAATTCACCATTGCAAAGAAAAGAATAAAATACTTAGGAATATATCTAGCTAAAGAAACTAAAGACCTATATATAGAAAACTATAAAACACTGATGAAAGAAATCAAAGAGGACACTAATAGATGGAGAAATATACCATGTTCATAGATTGGAAGAATCAATATAGTGAAAATGAGTATACTACCCAAAGTAATCTATAGATTCAATGCAATCCCTGTCATGCTACCAACGGTATTCTTCACAGAGCTAGAACAAATAATTTCACAATTTGCATGGAAATACAAAAAAAAAAAAAAAAAAAAAAAAAAAAACTCAAATAGCCAAAGCTATCTTGAGAAAGAAGAATGGAACTGGAGGAATAAATCTGCCTGACTTCAGGCTCTACTACAAAGCCACAGTCATGAAGAAAGTATGGTACTGGCACAAAGACAGAAATATAGATCAATGGAACAAAATAGAAAGCCCAGAGATAAATCCACACACATATGGACACCTTATTTTTGACAAAGGAGGCAAGAATATACAATGGATTAAAGACAATCTCTTTAACAAGTGGTGCTGGGAAAACTGGTCAACCACTTGTAAAAGAATGAAACTAGAGCACTTTCTAACACCATACCCAAAAATAAACTCAAAATGGATTAAAGATCTCAACGTAAGACCAGAAACTATAAAACTCCTAGAGGAGAACATAGGCAAAACACTCTCCGACATACATCACAGCAGGATCCTCTATGACCCACCTCCCAGAATATTGGAAATAAAAGCAAAATGAACAAATGGGACCTAATTAAACTTAAAAGCTTCTGCACAACAAAGCAAACTATAAGCAAGGTGAAAAGACAGCCTTCAGAATGGGAGAAAATAATAGCAAATGAAGTAACCGACAAAGAACTTAGCTCAAAAATATACAAGCAAGTCCTACAGCTCAATTCCAGAAAAATAAATGACCCAATCAAAAAGTGGGCCAAAGAACTAAATAGACATTTCTCCAAAGAAGACATACAGATGGCTAACAAACACATGAAAAGATGCTCAACATCACTCATTATCAGAGAAATGCAAATCAAAACCACAATGAGGTACCATTTCACGCCAGTCAGAATGGCTGCAATCCAAAAGTCTACAAGCAATAAATGTTGGAGAGGGTGTGGAGAAAAGGGAACCCTCTTACACTGTTGGTGGGAATGCAAACTAGTACAGCCACTATGGAGAACAGTGTGGAGATTCCTTAAAAAACTGGAAATAGAACTGCCTTATGATCCAGCAATCCCACTGCTGGGCATACACACTGAGGAAACCAGAAGGGAAAGAGACACGAGTACCCCAATGTTCATCGCAGCACTGTTTATAATAGCCAGGACATGGAAGCAACCTAGATGCCCATCAGCAGATGAATGGATAAGAAAACTGTGGTACATACACACAATGGAGTATTACTCAGCCAATAAAAAGAATACATTTAATCAGTTCTAATGAGGTGGATGAAACTGGAGTCTATTATACAGAGTGAAGTAAGCCAGAAAGAAAAACGCCAATACAGTATACTAACGCATATATATAGAATTTAGAAAGATGGTAACAATAACCCTGTATACGAGACAGCAAAAGAGACACTGATGTATAGAACAGTCTTTTGGACTCTGTGGGAGAGGGAGAGGGTGGGATGATTTGGGAGAATGACATTGAAATGTGTATAATATCATGTATGAAACGAGTCGCCAGTCCAGGTTCGATGCATGATACTGGATGCTTGGGGCTGGTGCACTGGAATGACCCAGATGGATGGTATGGGGAGGGAGCAGCAAAGAAGGTTCAGGATGGGGAACACATGTATACCTGTGGCAGATTCATTTTGATATATGGCAAAACCAATACAATATTGCAAAGTTAAATAAAATAATAATTAAAACAAAAGAAAAAAAAATCAAAGATGACACAAATAGATGGAGAAATATACCATATTCATGAAGCAGAAGACTCAATATAGTGAAAATGAGTATACTACCCAAAGCAATCTGCATTTCAATGTAATCCCTATCAAGCTACCAATGGTATTTTTCACAGAAATAGAACTAGTAACTTCACAATTTGTATGGAAATACAAAAAAAAACCTTGAATAGACAAAGCATTCTTGAGAAGGAAGAATGGAACTGGAGGAATCAACGTGCCTGACTTCAGACTATACTACAAAGCTACAGTCATCAAGACTGTATGGTACGGGCAAAAAGACAAATATAGATCAATGGAACAAAATATAAAGCCCAGAGACAAATGAACACCTATGGACAACATCTATTTCTGCTTTCTTGACTATGCCAAAGCCTTTGACTGTGTGGATCACAATAAACTGTTGTAAATTCTGAAAGAATTGGGAATACCAGACCACCTGACCTACCTATTGAGAAACCTATATGCAGGTCAGCAAGCAACAGTTAGAACTGGACATGGAACAACAGACTGGTTCCAAATAGGAAAAGGAGTACGTCAAGGCTGTATATTGTCACCCTGCTTATTTAACTTCTATGCAGAGTACATCATGAGAAACGCTGGGCTGGAGGGAGTACAAGCTGGAATCAAGATTTCTGGGAGAAATCTCAATAACCTCAGCTATGCAGATGACACCACCTATATGGCAGAAAGTGCAGAGGAACTAAGAAGCCTCTTGATGAAAATGAAAGAGGAGAGTGGAAAAGTTGGCCTAAAGCTCAACATTCAGAAAACGAGGATCATGGCATCTGGTCCCATCACTTCATGGGAAATAGATGGGGAAACAGTGGAGACAGTGGCAGATTTTAATTTGGGGGGCTCCAAAATCACTCCAGATGGTGATTGCAGCCATTAAATTAAAAGATGCTTACTCCTTGGAAGGAGAGTTATGACCAACCTAGATAGCATATTCAAAAGCAGAGACATTACTTTGCCAACAAAGGTTCATCTAGTCAAGGCTATGGTTTTTCTAGTAGTCATGTATATATATGAGAGCAGGATTGTGAAGAAAGCTGAGCACTGAAGAATTGATGCTTTTGAACTGTGGTGTTGGAGAAGACTCTTGAGAGTCCCTTGGACTGCAAGGAGATCCAACCAGTCCATTCTGAAGGAGATCAGTCCTGGGTGTTCTTTGGAAGGAATGATGCTAAAGCTGAAACTCCAGTACTTTGGCCACCTCATGTGAAGAGTTGACTCATTGGAAAAGACTCTGATGCTGGGAGGGATTGGGGGCAGGAGGAGAAGGAGGCAACAGAGGATGAGATAGCTGGATGGCATCACCGACTCGATGGGCATGAGTCTGGGTGAACTCCGGGAGTTGGTGATGGACAGGGAGGCCTGACGTGCTGCAATTCATGGGGTCACAAAGAGTCGGACACGACTGAGTGACTGAACTGAGCTGAACTGATAGACAATTTATCTTTTACAAAGGAAGAAAGAATATACAATGGAGAAAAGGCAACCTCTTTAACAAGTGGTGCTGAGAAAACTGATCAACCACTTGTAAAATAATGAAATTAGAACACTTTCTAACACCATACACAGAAATAAACTAAAAGTGGACTAAAAATCTAAATGTAAGACCAGAAAATATAAAACTCCTTGAGGAGAACATAGGCAAAGCACTCTCTGACATACATCATAGCAGGATCCTCTGTGACCCACCTCCCAGAGTAATGGAAATAAAAGCAAAAATAAACAAATGGGACCTAATTAAACTTAAAAGCTTTTCCACAATGAAAGAAACTATAAGCAAGATGAAGACAGCCTTCAGAATGGGATAAAATAATAGAAAATGAAGCAGCAGGCAAAGAATTAATCTCATACGTATACAAGCAGCTCACACAGCTCAATTCCAGAAAAATAAACGACCCAATCAAAAATTGGCCAAAGAACTAAACATAAATTTCTGCAAAGAAGATTTACAGGTGTGTAACTAACACAAGGAAAGATGCTCAACATCACTCATTATCAGAGAAATGCAAATCGAAACCACAATTAAGTTCCATCTCACCCTGGTCAGAATCAGTTCAGTTCAGTCGCTGAGTAGTGCCCAACTCTTTGCAACCCCATGAATCACAGCACGCCAGGTCTCCCTGCCCATTACCAACACCCAATGTCCACCCAAACCCATGTACTTTGAGTCGGTGATGCCATCCAACCATCTTATCCTCTGTCATCCCCTTCTCCTCCTGCCCTCTATCTTTCCCAGTATCATGGTCTTTTCAAATGAGTCAGCACTTCGCATGAGGTGGCCAAAGTATTGGAGTTTCAGCTTCAACATCAGTCCTTCCAATGAACATCCAGGAATGAACACCTTTAGCATAGACTGGTTGGATCTCCTTGCAGTCCAAGGGACTCTCAAGAGTCTTCTCCAACATCACAGTTCAAAAGCATCAATACTTTTGCACTCAGCTTTCTTTAAAGTCCAACTCTCACATCCATACATGACCACTGGAAAAACCATAGCCTTGACTAGACGGACCTTTGGTGGCAAAGTACTGTCTCTGCTTTTCAATATGCTGTCTAGGTTGGTCATAACTTTCCTTCCAAGGAGTAAGCATCTTTTAATTTCATGGCTTCAATCACCATCTGCAGTGATTTTGGAGCCCAGAAAAATAAAGTCAAACACTGTTTCCACTGGCTACCCATCTATTTGCCATGAAGTGATGGGACAGGATGCCATAATCTTAGTTTTCTGAATGTTGAGCTTTAAGCCAACTTTTTCATTCTCCTCTTTCACTTTCATCAAGAGGCTCTTTAGTTTTTCTTCACTTTCTGCCATAGGGTGGTTTCATCTGCATATCTGAAGTTATTTATATTTCTCCCAGCAATCTTGATTCCAGCTTCTACTTCCTCAAGCCCAGCGTTTCTCATGATGTACTCTACATATAATTAAATAATCAGGTGACTGTATACAGCCTTGATGTACTCCTTTTCCTCTCTGGAACCAGTCTGTTGTTCCATGTCCAGTTCTAACTGTTGTTTCCTGACTTGCATATAGGTTTCTCAAGAGGCAGGTCAGGTGGTCTGGTATTCCCATCTCTTTCAGAATTTTCCACAGTTTATTGTGTTCCATGCAGTCAAAGGCTTTGACATAGTCAATAATGCAGAAATATATGTTTTTCTGGAACACTCTCACTTTTTCATGATCCAGTGGATGTTGGCAATTTGATTTTTTGGTTCCTCTGCCTTTTCTAAAACCAGCTTGAACATCTATCTGGAAGTTCATGGTTCACGTATTGCTGAAGGCTGGCTTGAAAAATTTTAAGCATCACTTTACTAGCGTTGGAGATGAGTGCAATTTTGCAGTAGTTTGAGCATTCTTTGAGATTGCCTTTCTTTGGGACTGGAATGAAAATTGGCCTTTTCCAGTCCTGTGGCCACTGCTGAATTTTTCAAATTTGCTGGTAAATTGAGCACAGCACTTTCACAGCATCATCTTTCAGGATTTGAAATAACTCAACTGGTCAGAATGGCTGCTATCAAAGTCTACAAACAATAAATGCTGGAGAGGGTGTGGAGAAAAGGGAACCCTCTTACACTGTTGATAAGAATACAAACTAGTACAGCCACAAGGGAGAACAGTGTGGAGATTCCTTAAAACCTGGAAATAGAACTGCCATGCGACCCAGCAATCCCAGTGCTAGGCATACACCCTGAGGAAACCAGAATTAAAAGAGACACATGTACACCAATGTTCATCGTAGCACTGTTTACAATAGCTAGGACATGGAAGCAAGTTAGATGTCCATCAGCAGACAAATGGATAAGAAAGTTTTCGTACATATACACAATGTGGTATTACTTGGATATTAAAAAATGCATTTGCATCAGTTCTAATGAGGTGAATGAAACTGGAGCCTATTATACAGAGTGAAGTAAGTCAGAAAGAAAAACACCAATACAGTATATTAACGCATATATGTGAAATTTAGAAAGATGGTAACAATGACCTTATATGTGAGACATTAAAAGAGATAGAGATATAAAGAACATACTTTTAGACTCTGTTGGAGAATCTGAGTGTGGAATGATTTGAGAGAATAGCATTGAAGCTTGTATATTACTATATGTGAAACAGATCGCTGGTCTAGGTTCGATGCATGAGACAGGGTGCTTATGGCTGGTGCACTTGGATGACCCTGAGGGATGGGATGGTGAGGGAGGTGGAAGAGGAGTTCAGGATGGTGAATCCATGCACGCCCGTGGCTGATTCATGTCAATGTATGGCAAAAAAAAAAAAAAAAAAAAAAAAAAAACCCTGCAATATTGTAGAGTATTTTGCCTCCAATTTAAATAAATAAATCAATTTCTTTAAAAGAATATTTATACTTTAGCAATGTCTATCTAAAATAGCCTCTCAAGGTTTTGGTAATTTTAATTTCTAGAGTTACGTTAAATTAAGTGATGGAAATTTATTTGTCATTCCCAAAGAGAATAATAAATTTAAGCATGAATTATTGAACACTGGCTACCTCTTGCATAAATATCAAAGACATTTTGGACTATTAATAAATAGAATTGGTGACACACTGAAATATTTTCTATAAAAAGGCACCTTTTTAAAGAAATTGTTGTTAGGATTTATGTTCACCAATCTACATATGGTTGATTTAAAGGATAGTTCCTGGTTACTTAAGGAAAGGAGGATGTATGTTGTCAGTAAACTAGGTATGAGAAATGGAATTGCATTGTATCAGTTGTTTTTAATTTATTGACATTAATAGAAGGCTAATTTTTTACAGTATTGTAGTGGGTTTTGTCATACATCAACATGAATCAGCCATGGGTGTACATGTGTCCCCCCATCCTGAATCCCCCTCTCATTCCACCTCCATCCCCATCCCATCCCTCTGGTTTGTCACAGAGCACCAGCTTTGAGTGTCCTGCTTCATGCATGGGACTTTCACTGGTCATCTCTTTTATGTATGGTAATATACATGCTTCAATGCTATCCTCTCAAATCGTCCTATCCTCTCCTTCTCTGACATGGTCCAAATGTCTGTTTTTGACATCTGTGTCTCTTTTCTTGTCTTGCACACAGAGTCGGCATTACCATCTTTCTACATTCCATATATATGCATTAATATACTGTATTGGTGTTTCTCTTTCTGACTTACTTCACTCTCTATAATAGGCTCCAGTTTCATCCACCTCATTAGAGCTGAGTCAAATGTGTTCCTTTTTATAGCTGAGTAATATTCCATTGTGCATATGTACCACAACTTAAATAGAGGTGGCCTGGAGGAGAAAGGTGAGAATCAAAAGGGGAGAGAGCAATGAAACCAATAATCAAATCCCCAAGTGAAAATGGATACTCAAGATTAGATCCTTAAAGGTACAAAATTGGTAACAAGTATCAAAAAGCAAAGATTAAGAACTTAGAATAGAGGCTAGACTCTCAAAAATACTATATATATATATATATATAAAATATAGATATATATATAATATATATATATATATATACACAAACAAAATCAATCACAAATTTTTTTTAAATATATATGGAATTTGTTTTAGAAAATAGGGTTTATTTTGAAAGGCTATAAAAATAAAAGTTAAGGGAGTAATAAAGAACTGATTTTAAAAAATAATTAAAAAATTATAATAGTGAAAATATATCTGGGGATTTCTCTGGAGATGTTATGGGCAGTGTGGGGTCAGTTCAGTGTCAGATAGTCCCTTGTTCCAGTTTGTACTTTTTCTCGAGTTCTATAGGTGCCCTTCAAATACACAGTCTCAGTATTAAATGGGTTTTAATCTGTTGTACCTGTCACTTCCACTGGGGATGCCCCTTCTTTGTTTATTTTTGCTTCCTCTGTCTGCAAGTCTCTTCAGTGTCTAATTTCCACCCTGACACAAGGGAGTGAAGATGTCCACTTATTTATGCTCACCTGTTCAGTTACATTCTGGGGAGAGAGTGACAATGCAAACAAATACTACTGGCATGTGTGGGGATTGCTCGCAGTGGATGGACCACACTGGGTTTACCACAATCCAAGGTGGCATGTACTTCCAAGGTCCACACTGCTCAGGCTCCAGGGTGCTCTGCAGGGGCACTGTCCCAGGTGGGCCCTGTGTTTTGTGAAGTTCCTGGGACTAAGCCATTCAGGTTCTCAGGTGCTCCACAGGGACACAAACCCAGATGGCCTGTGTTTTCTGTTCCCTTCCCAGGTCCAGAGCATCTCAGGCGACTGGGTGCTTGGCAAATGCACTGCCCCAGGTGCGCTGTGTGTCTTCCTCACCTCCTCAGTCCCGGCTGCTCTGTTTCCCTGGTGTGACACTATAGCATAGTCCAAGATATGCTGTGTGTCTCCTCTGGGGAGCTGATCTCAGGCTGTGACACTCCTGGCAGATGTCAACCATCCAGAGTCCCAGGAAGACATGGTTAGCAACTGGGAGCCTCTTCACAGTTTTGTGGAAGATGTGATCTCTGGGGCCAAGGCTGCAGCAGCCCCTTGCCTTCTGGCTCTGGCTGTTGCAGGTCTGTCTCTCGGCCTCCAGGGAGGGAGGACCCTATATGGCAGCTGTCTTGCTCTCCTTTGACATTCCCTCAATCCTTTGTTCTGTAAGTGACTAGAGCATTTCATGGGAAAGGTCTGTGTGTGTGTGTGTGTGTGTGTGTGTATCTCGTGATCCCACTGTTTGGGTTGCTATCTCACATTAGTGCCCTCAGATTGTCCTCAGGGCATTCAGGCCTGGTCCTTACCATAAGGACTGATGATCCAGCCCATGTCTCCCCACCCAGCCCCCACTCACTGGTGAAAGACGCAAAGGTCTGGGCCACTTCTCCACTGGCAGTTGCAGTTAGGCATATATTCTGTGGTTTGTTGTTATTGTTGTTTTTTTTTTTTCTCCTGTTTATGCTGTCCTCTAAGATTCCTAAACTCCCCACAGACACACCTGTGAGAGAGTTTCCTACTGTATGGAAACTTTTCCTCTTTCATGACTCCCTCCCCAGGATGGGTCTCCATCCCTAAATCTTTTTCTCTGTTTTCATCTTTTATATTTTGTCCTACTTCCTTTGGAAGAGATTAGACTGCTTTCTGTGTGCCTGGTGTCCTCTGCCAGTGTTCAGAAATTGTTCTGTGGAAGTTGCTCAACATTCGAATGATCTTTTGATGAATTTGTGGGGGAAAAAATGGTCTCTCCATCCTATTCCTCCACCAACTTGGGACCACCTCTCAAGAAGAGAGTTTTGTGCTTGGTAAAGTTTGACTAAGTTTAAAATAAATTTAATTGAGTAAATTAATTTTAAAAGTAAACTGGTACAAAACTTGAATATCTCTTTTTTCTCTAAGAGGACAAATGTTCTTTAGATGTTGAACTACCTTGGATAACAGATTTTAAGTTTGTTACCTTTTAAGTGTTCTGTATTTGCTTTTGAAATCTTTTATTGTTACTTTGACTAAGTGATTAACTATTGTTTCACAGTGATCTATGATCCTATCTGAGTGTTCTAAACTCTTTTGATATTTATTTACAAAACTTACAAAATCAAAATTTAATGAACTCCTTTGACTGCTAGCTAACTTTGGGATGCTTCAAAGAGGCCTTGAAACATCTAAAAGAGAGATACTAATCTAGTTAGTCTCAATGTTATATTAAATTACACAGAAAGCATTGTCATTGTGAAATTAATAAATCTTATGTTATATAGTATAATAAATGTTATTAACATAGATAACCTAGAAATTATATCAAATTCCTTAAAATCTGGTATGTCCTGGTAAAATGTTATCAGTCAAAATACTAGTCATTATCTTAAAGTGTTGTATGTCACAGCAGTAACCAACTTTCTTTGTCAATTGCATTATAATAAGGTTTTAAACATGCCTTCTTAGGTCTTTTGTAGTTCTAGGCAGTTATGGTTTTATTCTGATGACTCTGCTTCTTTGTCAAGAAGATTTATGGAAAGGACCTTTGAATAAATACCAGTTTCTGATCTTCAGACTGTAATGCTGAACTGGGAAAGGAATTAAATAATTCTAATGGGAAACCTGATGGCTTCATAAAACTGTTAACAAAAAGGATTCATTGCCTAAGACTGAGTAAACTGGTAAATATGGTTATAAATTTTATGGTTTCTATCTGAAAAATTACTGATTTAAATATGTGTTTTCCAGGTATAAGGAAATATTTCCCTCAAACTATGACTCATAGTAATTCAGTTTATTATACCTTTGTAAGTAGAAATGAAACATTTATCTTTTTTCTCTATCTGCTCCCTCCAGAGATTGTAAACACTTAGGTTCTCTGCAGTTTTATCAGATAAATTAGGAGGGCTACCTTACTAACAGATATAGAAATCTCAGGGTATTTTGGGGGCCTTGAAAAGGGAGGAATTCACCTAGATCTATTGGGGAAAATCTGTGATAAACACTTGGCATGATCTTACTAACCCTCAGAGGTTTAGTCTGAGACACCTTATAAACGTTTCACCAAAGCAAGAAAAATATATATTCAGTTAGAGTTATATAAATTATCAGGACAACTTTTTAAACTTATTTTGCAAATAAATTAGTGCTAATGTCAATATATTTGATAGAAATTAGGGTAATTTTAGAGAGGGAAAAAAAAGATGTTTCAATGAATGTTAAATCCAAGTTTTGTTCATGGAGTTCTGCATTGACTAAGACTCACTTCCTGGATAGTTCTTTGCTGTTACACTATATTAATGTAAAGTTTAATTGAATTATTAAAAGGACACTCTAAGTTTGTTTCTGTAGCTTATCTCAGTAATTTTTGGATGAAGATTACTGCCACCAGGGGATTATACATATTGGAAAAGACATTATTTAAAGGACAACTCAGATGAAAAGGCTTTCAGCAGGTACTCTTAACTAGTTAATATCCAGCAAAACTAAAGGTAACTGACCCTCAGATTCATATTTCTCAATTAAAAAAGGGCCCCTGAACCAGACTGGTCTATAGAGAGGACTGCTGACCTCAAACTCACCTTGAAACAATGCTCAAATAGAAGACTCTTCACTTAGACCAGAATGAGAAGACAATCAGAAGTAGGCAGCTAGCCCAAGATCCTGGACCTGACTCATATAATCGTTTATAATGCTTTCTTAATATCTTGGAACTTTGTATATGAATCAAGTGTTTCTGATCATGGGTATGACTTTATTCCTATTTTAAAAAACAATCCAATTGTTGGGTTTGCAGCCAATTATCTGTGTCTAGTATTTTGGGGTTAGCTTGGTGGATTTCTCCCCTCCAAGATTCTGATTGGATAGCTCTTAGGAAATTTATTTTAGAGGAAAGAAAGTTCAGTCTACTCTTAATATTACTAGATGGGATCCTCTCATCTGGCCAGTTTATAATACCTACTCTGACCCTGGTCATAAATATGAGTTTTCCTCTAAAGTTATTTAAACTCAATCAAAGCAACAAGGAAATAAATCAGCCAAGGAATGAAACCTCCTACAATTACAGGATGAATTTATGTGGTTAACACCAGACTTTGGTCATTTGAGTTTTAAGGGCCCTTCTGTCTTGGAAACAATTACATTAAACTAAGGATAACCAGCTTGGTAACACTAGGAAATTGGGTTGAGAGACTTATGGACAATGCCAATACATAATTTTCCTGAAAGATAATAATGGTACAGAATAGACTAAGTCAGATGACCTGAGAGTATATTGGGCTGCATGTAATGGAAGTTCTTGACTTAACTCTTACTTGCAACTTCATTAATACTGCTATCTATGTTATTCCTACTTTGCTGTTTTGCAAGATGGTTGTTTCCTGCATTAACAAATGTATGACTGAGCCTCTGACAAAATATATAGTTTATATGAGATCAATAATTATAATAGTGTAATTCTAGATATGGAAAGTTACAATAAAAAGGAATTTTTCCTGGATAATAATAGACTAGTAAGACAGGTCATCCAGAGTCCTTTAGCTGCTGTTATGACCTAGTCCAGTAAAATACATTGAGTGGCCTATCAGTGAAATATTTGCCAGCCCTAGGAATGAGCCTTCCTAGCACTGTGGGATGAAATGGTCATGAAATGCCTCATGAGCCATGGTTGAACTTATGATCATGAGGGGGGCAAGTAAGCTACAAATTGGTACTTGCCATCTATTTCTACAAGGATTAGATCATGTGCTGCTTTGGCTGCTGATTTTCAACACCACCTCTTGAAAAGAGTTCAGGATGGAGAGCAGAAATGAGTCTATCTGCATGGGGGGGATGTGAGGAGGACTGGCAGAACAGGTCTTCAGATATTTTCAGGAGCCAATTTTATGAGCCCAATTCTTATATCTCCTCATATCTAGAAAAACACTAAAATCCTTCATGGTGATGACTGCTCCTCATGACTAGAAAAATCTACAAAAAGAATTGTGCTTGATTGCATGTACTCCACCTTCACCAAAATCATATATGTACTGACTTTCCCTCCACCCTGCCTCTTTGGAGCAATTTCTCAGAGATATCTGAAATGCTGTTTCCTGGACTATTGTCCTCATTTTGTTGCAAATAAAACTCTCATGTTGTGTGTGTGTGTGTGTGTGTGTGTGTGTGTGTGTGTGTGTGTGTTTTAAGTTGATAATAGCCTCCAGAGCTCTTGGTCTTTTCACCTCTTACTTGGTCCTTCAGTCCTCTGCCCACTGCCATCATGTTTTGCACCACTGTTCTTGCTCCACCTTCAATGTTCACTGTTGTTTTAATTACCCTGGAAAAAGCAAAGGGTAGTGTTTAAGGTAGCATTGTCAGACAAAATACAGGATGCCAAGAAGCCCAACTAAATCTGAATTTGTGCCCCAGATATTCCATGTGTGTATATTAATACTAAAAAGTAATTTGTTATTTTCTTGAAATTCAAATTTAAATAGACATTTAAAATATTTTATCTGCTAAATCTGGTGATGCTAACAGCACAAGTTCTGATGTCAGAATGACTTCATTTGAATATTGATGTTTATTCTGAGTAGCTGCATGATTTTAAGCAAAAAGTTTTAGCATCTCTTATCTTAATTTCCTTCTGTCTAAAATGAGGATAATGATATTAATTATCTAATAATGATTACTGAAAGAATTATGATATATGAGTAAAATGTAGATTGTCTATCATATAATCAAAATGGTAGCCATTGATATTACTAAATTACAATGACTAATAATAGCGTTCCCCTTGTTAGATAGATGTGCATTTAACAGGTAAGAAAATCTTCAGTTACATGGATAAAGCTCTATAGTAGAAATTTAGAGAACTTCACATAGATAGCTAGTCTTCTCAAGGCATGCATGGGTCATTTTTATATACCTAAATTTTAAGTACAATTCATCAGTGTCTTGAAAAAAATAACTGTTTTGTTATGAAGCACAATACAATATCAGTAGCTTTTAGGTCTGAGACATCATATAAAACTGGGATACTAAAGAAGAATATTCAAGGTAATCAGTGTCTTACACCGAAGATGTGGTCCTCTCTTTCGTGTCTCAGGTCACTTGATTTTGTCAACAGATGGCAAGTGATAATTTCATAAGTCACTCTGCATCTGGGTAATATATCAAGAAGCAGATAACTTTAGAGTAAAACACCAAAATAAAGATTCAAAGAAAGGCAAGAAAAATCAAAGAAAATTACTAACAATAAGGAAGACCCAGTCAAAAGATTCAGTGTTCATGAATATATCTTCATTTACTTAAGAGCTGCAGGGAAAAAGCAGAGCCAGAGTCTAGGAATAATAGCATTAATGAGTGGGTTTTGGAACAAGAATGTCAATACTGATACAAGCAGAAGAGAAGGTCAAAATATTTAACAACTCACATGAGCAGGAAATGCAGTAGGTAGTATTAGAACTGGGAATTAAAGATCCCTCATTTGTTTGTTACTGGATCATAAAGAGATACAAGGATTCAGATGGAGGAGTCAGAGTGGCCAGGGTATTTATGGGAGGAAGGATTTGGAGGATTAGAGTGTAGCAGCTTCATGCCAATTGGTACAGAAATTTTCAACATGTTTAATAATCAGCAAAGGTACTCTGGTGAATGAAACCAAACAGCAGCCCTGGATACAAGATCCAAACTAGGGTATGAATAGGCCAAGCAGGCAAAACTACCAACAGAGATTATCTAGAGCTATGTGTTATAACTCTTATGACCCTAAAGTTGGATTGTGGTGGTTTACTTTTGTTCTTTGATTCTGTGTCAGGTGGACTGCAAACTCAGTGAAAAGTAGTAATGGTATCAATTTTGTTCATCATTTATCAAGATTGCCTATCACAGTGCCTAATGAATATTTGTTTAATGAATAAAGAGCCAGTCAGTTTCTCCTAGTGCCTGGAGTGTCCTAAGAACAAATCTTTCTAGAGGATGAAAAGCTCTGAGAATTCCTTCTGATCTTGAACTGCCCTTGGAGATCTGCTCCAGACAGAAACTGGTTCCTATCATTTGAACTCCTGGATATCATTTCCTAAGCCTCACCTCAGGAGAACACTAAAGTGCTCTATGATTATATGGCTTCCCTAAAGCAGACCTGAACCCTTAAATGTGAAGGACCGAACCACACAAGTCACTGGTATCCTGACCTGTTTCTTAAACTTTTTTTTCAATTCCACTCAAAAGTTTATTTGGCAAATATGTATCCAGTTTACAACTATCAGATCAGATCAGATCAGTCACTAAGTCGTGTCTGACTCTTTGTGACCACATGAATCGCAGCACGCCAGGCCTCCCTGTCCATCACCAGCTCCCAGAGTTCACTCAGACTTATGTCCATCGACAGAAATAAATTTCAGGAACAGCCTACCTATGGACTTTAGTCACTCTCAGTTAAAACCAAGATCTTATGACAATATGTTCCCCATGATAAACTGCCTCTATACATTTAGGGAAGTAAAAACCAGAACTACACTACAATTCTGCAAGCTACAAATTTCTCAACTTTAAATAGAAATAGCAGAACTATTCAAAGAATTAGCTGCCCACAGCAATGATTCAGTATTTTTCATTGATATCAATATACTTTATGACATTTTTTTAGATAAGTTCTTAAAATTAATTATTTAAAGACTATTTCACTAAATTTCAACAAGTTATGCTGTAAATCTTAGTTCAGTTCAGTCGCTCGGTCGTGTCTGACTCTTTGCGACCCAATGAATTGCAGTACGCCAGGCCTCTCTGTCCATCACCAACTTCTAGAGTTCATTCAAACTCATGTCCATCAAGTCGGTGATGCCATCGAGCCATCTCATCCTCTGTTGTCCCCTTCTCCTCCTGTCCCCAATCCCTCCCAGCATCAGAGTCTTTTCCAATGAGTCAACTCTTCACATGAGGTGGCCAAAGTACTGGAGTTTCAGCTTTAGCATCAGTCCTTCCAATGAACACACAGGACTGTTCTCTTTTTGAATGGACAGGTCGGGTCTCCTTGCAGTCCAAGGGACTCTCAAGAGTCTTCTTCAACACCACAGTTCAAAAGCATCAATTCTTCAGTGCTCAGCTTTCTTCACAGTCCAACTCTCACATCCATACATGACTACTGGAAAAACCATAGCCTTGACTAGACGGACCTATGTTGGCGAAGTAATATCTCTGCTTTTTAATATGCTATCTAGGTTGGTCATAACTTTCCTTCCAAGGAGCAAGCGTCTTTTAATTTCATGGCTGCAATCACCATCTGCAGTAATTTTGGAGCCCCCAAAAATAAAGTCTGACGCTGTTTCCACTGTTTCCCCATCTATTTCCCATGGAGTGATGGGAAAGATGCCATGATCTCAGTTTTGGAAAGCTGAGCTTTAAGCCAACTTTTTCACTCTCCTCTTTCACTTTCATCAAGAGGCTTTTTAGTTCCTATTCACTTTCTGCCATAAGGGTGGTATCATCTGCATATCTGAGGTTATTGATATTTCTCCTGGCAATCTTGATTCCAGATTGTGCTTCTTCCAGCCCAACATTTCTCATGATGTACTCTGCATATAAGTTAAATAAGCAGAGTGACAATATACAGCCTTGACGTACTCCTTTTCCTATTTGGAACCAGTCTGTTGTTCCATGTCCAGTTCTAACTGTTGCTTGCTGACCTGCATAGTGGTTTCTCAAGAGGCACATCAGGTGGTCTGATATTCCCATCTCTTTCAGAATTTTCCACAATTTATAGTGATCCACACAGTCAAAGGCTTTGGCATAGTCAGTAAAGCAGAAGATGTTTCTTGTGGAACTCTCTTGTTTTTTCCATGATCCAACAGATGTTGGCAATTTGATTTCTGGTTCCTCTGTCTTTTCTAAAACCAGCTTGAACATCTGGAAGTTCACAGTTCACATATTGCTGAAGCCTGGCTTGGAGAATTTTGAGCATTCCTTTACTAGCGTGTGAGATGAGAGCAATTGTGCAGTAGTTTGAGCATTCTGTGGCATTGCCTTTATTTGGGATTGGAATGAAAACTGACCTTTTCCAGTCCTGTGGCCACTGCTGAGTTTTCCAAATTTGCTGGCATATTGAGTGCAGTACTTTCAAAGCATCATCTTTCAGGATTTGAAATAGTTCAACTGGAATTCCATGACCTCCACTAGCTTTGTTCGTAGTGGTGCTTTCTAAGGCCCACTTGACTTCACATTCCAGGATGTCTGGCTCTAGGTCAGTGATCACACCATCGTGATTATCTTGGTCGTGAAGATCTTTTTTGTACAGTTCTTCTGTGTATTCTTGCCACCTCTTCTTAATATCTTCTGCTTCTGTTAGGTCCATACCATTTCTGTCCTTTATCGAGCACATCTTTGCATGAAATATTCCCTTGGTATCTCTAATTTTCTTGAAGAGATCTCTAGTCTTTCCCATTCTGTTGTTTTCCTCTAATTCTTTGCATTGATTGCTAAAGAAGGCTTTCTTATCTCTCCTTGCTATTCTTTGGAACTCTGCATTCAGATGCTTATATCTTTCCTTTTCTCCTTTGCTTTTAACTTCTCTTCTTGTCACAGCTATTTGTAAGGCCTCCTCAGACAGCCATTTTGCTTTTTTTGCTTTTCTTTTTCTTGGGAATGGTCTTGATCCCTGTCTCCTGTACAATATCATGAACCTCTGCCCATAGTTCATCCTGCACTCTATCTATCAGATCTAGTCCCTTAAATCTATTTCTCACTTCCACTGTATAATCATAAGGGATTTGATTTAGGTCATACCTGAAAGGTCCAATGGCTTTCCCTACTTTCTTCAATTTCAATCTGAATTTGGCAATAAGGAGTTTAATGATCTGAGCCACAGTCTGCTCCCAGTCTTGTTTTTGCTGACTGTATAGCACTTCTCCATCTTTGGCTGCACAGAATATAATCAATCTGATTGTGGTGTTGAGCATCTGGTGATGTCCATGTATAGTTTTCTCTTGTGTTGTTGGAAGAGGGTGTTTGCTATGACCAGTGCATTCCCTTGGCAAAACTCTATTAGCCTTTGTCCCACCTCATTCCGTATTCCAAGGCCAAATTTTCCTGTTACTCCAGGTGTTTCTTCACTTCCTACTTTTACATGTACATTTACACTATAATAAATATGAAACCAACATTTTTACTAATTTCTACTAAGTCTTAAGGAAATGAACACTACATGGATGGGATCAAAAGTCCCAAATTTGTAATAAACTCTTTTCAAGAGGACAGTTATAGTTATTTTTTCTTTATGAAAACATTTTTTCCATTCCTTTTTGCTTTCAAATATTTTTTTCATGAGTTTTCACATATACATAACTGATTGGCTAATTTTCCGTGCAAATGTATAGTCATGAAAACATTAATTTACAAATTTATTTCCTTCTTATACTAACTGAAAATAATTGCTGATTAATTTGCATAATTATTCTGGTTTTTCTACATACTTATCCTCATCAAATCACCCCTCCACCCTTCATCCAAACATGCTTTATGTAATAATGCTATATTAGTCAAATTACCTGGAAAATTCATTTTATTGGATATAATACACATACTCTTGCCTCAAAGCAACCCTACAAAAAGGAAAATTGCATGTGGAAAGATATTCCTAGAAAGCAATTTATTTGTTTCTTTACTTCCAAAAACCAGCTTAAATAAGACCCAACTGTTAAGGGTCAGAAAGAGCCAGAAAATCTGCTTATGACTTTGAATGGAGCAGGTTAGTATTATCTCTGGCCTTAAGAACCTCAGGAGGAAAAAAAGAACTTCAGGTAGACTGACTTCTTTCAAAGACTAACTCATGAGACAGGAAGTCGAAACCTAAAAATTTCAGGAGTCTAGTAGTTTATCTCTTGAATTGCTTTTAATAATTTAAGATGGTCCTGACAGAAAATTACTTGTAACTGTATCAGACCCACTCTGGGTTCCACAATAGTGGCCTGAAACCTAAATATGGTATATAAAGTCAACTGGCCTTTACAAGGAAGGAGTGACACTATATTGGGCATCATTCTTAATGTGCCAGAATTCTTCCCTACCTAGATATATGATGATCCTCTTACACTGTTGAATCTATAACATTCTCCATATTTATAGAATCACAAAAGTAATACTTTCAATTCCTGAAAGAGTAAGACAAAGAAATTCATCATTCCATACATTTCAAATAACATTTTAAAAGGGACCTGCACAGTAATATAAGTGAAACCTATGATGAAAGACAGAATGAAAAGTCACTACTTAGTGTCAAAATACACTAAACAGCAACCTTTATGCATATTTCATTCAAGCACTAAAGGCAGTAAATATGAAGTCAAGATGAAAATAACACTAAATTTGTGGGGTGAGTGTCAGTGGGACAGAGACCCTAATGGGTTGTGAGGCCACCCTAGGTGGTGGCGGCGGCAAGAAGAAGGACTCTCTGGGGTTTGCAGGCTCGCCAGCATACCTCATTATCAAGGATCTTGGAGAAATTCATTCAAGGCTGTTAGATCACTGACCAGTTATCCAAGGTGAAACCCGTTATTTTGTGAAAGAATTTGAAGTAAAACATGGTCTTTGAGAAATGCAAGTTCTTGAAAATCTGAAGAATATGATCCATGGGACAAGTGAACATACTCTTCTGACATGTAGAGAAACAATGCAAGACAACTTAAACCAAGTTCTCCAGAGATTGCAAGCAGCTACTGACTCGGTCTGTAGATTCCACCAGAGGGAACAGGAGTGAAAAAAGATTCATAATGACCTTTTAATGGCTAGTGAGAAACAGCATGTAACGCAGTGGGAGGATTTCATGAAAGAGCAGCACAGCAAACAGGCAGAAGTGGACGAGGAGCACAGGAAGGCCATGGAGAAGCTGAGAGAGCAGAGCAGTATCCAGAGATGGAGAAGGACCTGGCAAGATTCTCAACCTTCTGAGAACTTGAACCACAGCAATGACAAACTAATGAGAAAAAACTGACATCCCCCCCACCTCAAAAAACAACAACAACAACAACAACAAAAACTGCTCCCACCAAACCATTTAGCCTCTGCTTCAGGCTTAACAATATATTCGATGGCACTTTTCTGTCGGAAAAGGGAGCCCTCTCCTGGAGTCTTCGCTATTTCCTAGAGGAGTGCCACATCCTTCCAGTTTCAAGTGCCTCTCGATGATCATTCAAAGGGGAAGGAGTTGGAGGAAAGTGGTGTCCACGTGCTCTCAGTTAATGTGGACCAGTTTTGGTTTCCATTGACTGATTATCTCAGAGAACTAAGGGTAAGTACAGACTTCTTAGGGAAGTAATTTAATTCATCCTTCTGCAGGATTAATGTTAATTTATCATTGTGGCTTAGAAAGCAGAGATGGTGTCTGCCTGTCTTGGATTCCTTGGTTCTTGAAGGAATGTATACAGTGTTATTCCATGAGTAATGCAGACAGAAACAACTGTCCAGGGAACAGAGATCATATTGAAGAGAGAGGAGCATCAGAACCATGTCTCTGCTGTGCACATGGGGCCACACTGGTCTCTGAATGGCCTGCTGGGAGAAGTTGTTGTATAGTGCTGTGTTTTTGCTGGAAAACAAGACATGCTTGTTAAGATTGTGGCCTTCCAACACTTCATGTTTTCAGCTTTGTTTAAAACATGCTTACAAGGAAAAGCTTACCAGAAACACAGCTAACTTTTAAACTTTCCAAGAACCATAATCTTACCCATAGTCTTTACCTCATTTTTACCTATGTTTTTGCTGTGGGTAAGCTTTGTAAGATAAATAACGTCTCTACATGTTTCAGCCATTTAATGAGTAATCAGCAAATTCTGCCAAGGCCTCCCTCTGGAACCGAATAAAGATCCTGGCTTTGAGTAAACCAGAAGTATTTGCCCACACAACAAATGATCCATGTAAAATGTAAATCCTTTTTAGTGTTGAACGTCCATTCTCATAAGCAGGTGTATTATGATGAAACATGTGCCAATTCTGTCATCATTGTGATCTTTAAAAATCTGCATTTAACAGTCTAATTGATGAACTAAATAGATTTTTTTTTTTAATTTACCATGAACCAAACAGCCTGGCGTGCTGCAATTCATGGGGTCACAAAGATTTGGACTCGACTGAGGGACTGAACTGAAAGCAGAATTATATGCAATAATTTCAAGAGATTTAGGGCAAATGAATGTGAGATATGGATAGACCTTTCAGGTATTTTTTTCATTGCTCTTCAGTGAAGAAAGGCACAAGAAAGAAAATAACCAGCTCACTTGTGTTAGCTCAGTGTTGCTCCTGCAGAAAAGTGCCAATGTCTGCCTGTGTAAATTTATGGCTTACTGTCAAAGCTTCATTCTTGGTTGCATGTTGAAAATGTGATTAAAGTTAATAAATGAAATAAGTATTTGAGATTTCTTTCAATAACACAGAACTTCTGCCAACTCCCTCTGTCTGCTACTGTAGGCTTGACAAGCTCATCCATCATCCTCTGGTACCTAGACCAAAAAGAGTGCTGGCTGACACGCAGGCATGTTGGAATTTTCTTAATTCTCTTTCAGTGGATGGAAAAAGAAAACATACTTCCAAAAATATCCTGCACATGAAAAGGGAGGGGAACCTTAAGTGAAAATTCCCTTTGTACTGTAGGCAGTTTCAGAAGAGCTATTAATTGCCAGTGCACCACTGAACAGATGCTAGAACCAGGAAACCAGGACCATGTGTGAGAGCATTAATGATTCCTCCACTTGTGCATAGATTTTTGACCATGTTCATTCATCTCATGTGAATAATAAATGCTTTACCATATGAGTTTGTATATATTATATGAGGATCTAAGGGCCTTCTTAAACCAAAATGACTTTATGAACTTTTTTAGCTTTAAACATTGATGCTAAATCTCTTCTTTGTAACTTGCTTAGCTATTCAATATACCTTCTAAAAGAGATGGTTGGTTCTCTTTCCTTTTAATATTTTTAGTAGTGAACACTTTCACTTATATTTCTCAGTTTCTAAATCACTTTTGATATGTATTTCATTTGTATATAAAAATCTGCTGTAGTAGTTACATAATAAACAGCATTTCTGCTGTTATGTTGTCTAGCAGAGAGAATATGGCTTCTGAGTGGCTCACAGGATTACTTTCTAATGAGCAAATGAAGTAATGTATTGTCAATTTAAAGTGCTATAGAAATGTTTGTTTTGAAATTCTAACTATTTTTTATTTTCCATCATGATTTCTTTCTTTTTTTTTTTACTTGCATACGTGGATTTTTTTTTTTTTTAATTTACTAGCATGTAGACTTCTAAGTTCTGTTCTTATTGATTTCTGCTTTCATTGGACTATGGTCCAAAAATAGATTCATATAATACTGAAATGTTACAATTTGTTGAGATTTTCCATCTGACCTAAAATATAGTCAGTTTTGTAAATGTTGTTTTAGTGCTTGAAAGTATGCCTGTTTCCAGTTGTTGGGTGTTCATTAGACCAAACTGTTAATTGTGTTGGCCAAATTGTCTCTATTTTAATGTTCTTTTTCTTCTACTTGATCTTTCAGATTCTAAGAGGTGTTAAAATTTTCTGTTATAGTGGATTTTCTAATTTTTGTAGTTGTGTTACTTTTTGTTTTATATATCCTGAAACTTTGTTATTCAGTATATTACACGTTTAAAATTGTTTATCTTCCATGTTTAGAATTGAATCTTATATTTGTTGTCACAGCTTCTATTTCTAATAATGTTTTTGTATCATTTTATGTTGCCTTAAAATCTTATGTTTCTGAAAGAAATATTTATATAGGCCACACCAGCTGGTTAGTGTTTGTATGGTATATGTTTCTCTATTCTTCTGTCAGACCTTTATGCTGTGTTTCATGTACCCACTAAAAACTAACTAGATTTTTTTTTCTTTCTATTGATCTTTTAGCTGGAGACATTAATTGATTTACATTAGTGGAAATTGCTAACATATGAGGGATTATCTATACCATCTTACTGTGCTTTTTGTTCTACCATTTTGTTATCTCTCTGCCCTTGGGTGTTTTTTTCCCTCCATCTTCAGCATTGAGTTTTTTGGTTTTCCATTTACTTTTTCTCTGCTAGTTTAAAAGGTAAAACTCAAATTTTGTCTTTTTAGTGCTTACTGTGAATTTTAGTTTGCATTGTAAACAGAATCTAAAGTTTTATGTTTTCACTCTTATGCTGAACATCAGACTTTTGAACAAAATCTGATTGCCTTCCCTTAATTCATAAGACTTTTGAACAAAATCTGATTGCCTTCCCTTAATTTATGTGTTAGAATTTTAGTTTTATCTCAGTTTAATTCCAAAATAGTTACTATATACAGTCAGTATTTGTTTAAATTTACCTGTAAGTTTACTGTTTTATTATCCTTGAAAGTTAGCTGGGTATACAAGCCTAGATTGACAGTTATTTTCTCTCATTTTTTAATAATACTGTTCCACTGTTGTCTTGTTTCCATTGTTGCCTCTGAAATGACACTTGTCAGTTGATCAGTATTCCTTTGTAGGTAATCAATTTTCTCTTTCAGTTTATGTTTAAGTTCTTTATCTTTGACATTCTGCAATCAAATGTCATTATACTACAACCTGTCTGCTGTGGATTTCTTTTTTATTAATCAACTATGATTCACTGAGCTTCTTGAATCTGAGAATTGGTGCCTTTTGTGAATTATGAAAAATTTTGAACTTTTACCTCTTTGAGTAATATACCTTTGCATTTTCTCAATTCTCTCCTTTAGGAAATCAAATTAGACTTGTGTTTTACCATCTCACTCTGTTCTTTATATCTCATAATCTCTGTTTCATATTTTTCTATCTCATTGTCTCTGTGTTGAACACTAGATCATTTCTTTACATCCATTGTCCGGTTCACTAATTTTGTCTTCTTGCTGTCTCTAATGTATTTAACCTATCTATCATTTTTAATTGTGATTATAGTTTTTCATTTCCAGAAATGTTGTTTGGTTCTTTATCCAACTTTCTTGGTCATTTGGGGTAGTTCCTCTATTCTCTCTTTTTCTTTTCTTTTATCATATTAAAGGTTCTTATTTTACATTCTGTATATGATAATTTCAATATTTTTATCCTTTTTTTGTGGATCTGAATCTATAGTTTGTTTTGCTGAAGCAAGTATATGACTTGTTTTCTGATGTGATTAGTGAATTTTCATTGTGAATTGGCATTCCTCTGAACTCCATTTTGGGGAATTTTTAATATGTTCCAACAGAGAAGTTTGCTATGTTTTTGTTTTTGTTTTTGTTTTTTTCCCTATCACCTCCATTTTGTTTATTTTGGCCCTGCTAACCCTGGACCACTTCAGAGTCAGATTTCCCCTTGGGTTTCCTACTGCTCCCTCTCTGTCCTTCAGTGTGTATGTGTGCTCACTGACACTCACAAGCCTTGTGAATTTCCTCCTCAAATATACAATGGTTGCAGGCTGTGATAAGACATCCCTAGAGATTTTTTTCATCCTTCATATCTCTACTTGGAACACAGACAAAAAACTTAAGGTGTTTTCCTAGTTCATTCACTGAGAGGTGCCTTTTGGGGAGTCATCAGTGGTACTGCAGTCCAGCTCAGTCCCTGTTGTGAACTGAATCATGTCCTCAAATTCATATGTTGAAGCCCGAGCCCCCAGTGCATCTGTATTTGGAGATGGAGCTTATAAAGAGATAATTAAGGTTGAATGGGGTCAGAATCGTGGGGCCCTGTTCTGACAGAACCTGTGTTGTTACCTCTCTCCATGTGCACACAGAAAAGGTCATATGGTCACAGCAGAAAAGGTGGCTGTCTGCAAACTAGGAAAAAAAGGTCTCAACGGAATGGAATTTTCTGGCACCTTGATCTTGGACTTCTTGCCTCCAGAACCATGTGAAAATAATTTTCTTGTGTGTAAGCTGCCCATCTGTGGAGTTGTATTATGGTGACCCAAGCAGACCAACACAGTCCCAGGCTGTGGTTCCTGCCCCCATGCAGGTATAGTCCTTAAAACTGGGGTCCTTCTAGGTGTCAGCAGTGGGACCTGGGACAGTTATCAGTTCTGTAGCCAAACTGTCTTATGGAATTTCAGCTTTTCCCAGTCTGCCTTCAGTTGTTTTCATTAATTTGCCATGAACTCAGCCATATATATATATAAAAGTGAAAGTGAAGTCACTCAGTCATGTCCAACTCTTTGCGACCCCATGGACTGTAGCCTACCAGGTTCCACCATCCATGGGATTTTCCAGGCAAGAATACTGGAGTGGGTTGCCATTTCCTTCTCCAGGAGATATTCCCGATCCAGGGATTGAACCCGGGTCTCCCACATGGTAGGCATTGTAGGCAGATGCTTTGCAGTCTGAGCCACCAGGGAAGATCCATTATATATATATATATATATATATATATATATATATATATATATACATACACACACACACAGTTTAAATTTTCTCTAGCATTTGAGGTATTCAGTAGCTAGTGAGATTTCTCTGTACAGATATAGTGTCTTACATGCCTTTATTTTAAATGGATAACCAACAGGGACCTACTATACAGCATAGGAAACACCTCCCAGTGTTAAGTGGCAGCCTGGATGGGAAGGGAGTTTGGGGAGTAATAGATATATGTGTATGTATAGCTGAGTCCCTTCGCTGTTCACCTGGAAATATCACAACACTGTTTGTTAGTCAGCTATACCCCAATACAAAGTAAAGTTAAAAATGTCAAAAAATATAAGTTACCAGAAAAAAGAAATGGCATGTTAGAGAGGTATACATTGATTTTATTATGTTCAAATTTCCCTCCTAAAACACCATGCCCATATTCTAGTATAAAGGATGATATCTTTTCTTTCAGTCATTGTGCCTAATATTTTCTATTTGGTGGTTTCTTTTTAAATTATTATTATTATTTGGCTTCTTGTCTGTGAGCTAATTTGATTGTTTCTATTCTGTTGAATTCTTTTTACTATTCATAAGCTAATAAAAGCAAATAAGAGTAAAAAGAAAAGAAAAGAACACTAAATTTATAATCTTTCCTTGCTTATATATCACATTGAATTCTTAGGCCATTTAAAAGTGAGTATATTTAGAAATTAAGTATTTGTGTGTCATAAACAAGAGGGAAAAGATTTAAATCTGAGAGTATAATATACTTCTAAATTTGATGCTTGATAGATATTGTTTCTTTAATATATATAATGCTATGCAGTCTTAATATTTATGAATATATCTGCTTCATAAATAAAGTATTAATATATATTACAATATTTAAGAAAATTTCACACCAATAATATTGCACAACAACATTTAATTCACTTTGGAAAAGACAAAGTTTACATTAATATTTTATCATTTGGTAACTCATATTAAAATGTACTAATTTAGTAGTATATAAAACAATGTACACACAACTGTTTTTCTTTCTTTTTTTAATTAATTTATTTTTTATTGAAGGATAATTGCTTTACAGAATTTTGCTGTTTTCTGTCAAACCTCAACATGAATTGGACATAGGTATACATGGACATGAGTTTGAGTGAACTCCAGGAGTTGGTGATGGACTGGCATGCAGCAGGCCTGGCGTGCTGCAATTCATGGGGTCACAAAGAGTTGGACATGAGTGAGCGACTGAACTGAACTGAACTGAACTGATACATATATCCCCTCCTGAGGCTCCCTCCCATCTCCCTCCTCATCCCATCCCTCTAGGTTGATACAGAGCCCTTGCTTGAGTTTCTGTATCTACAAAACACTAAGACAGTTGTTAAAAAACTCTTATCCATTGCCTCTTCAGAATCAAATGTCAGAATGATGGAAATGGATTGAGAGGGTTATTGGAGAAAATGTTGGAGAAAGAAAAACATCTTATTTTATGAACAACATCTTATTTTAAAGAAGAACATTGTATTTTATGTAAATAAAAACAGGAAATAAATCAGGAGTACTTATTACTAGATCACAGAAATTTGCAAATGATTAAAATAAATTAATGATTCTGTGATCACAAAGAACAAATCATAAGAGCATCTGACTAACACATTCTTTAGAGTTTAAATGAAGACCAGATAAATTATTAGAAAGGAACATGTGAGTGCTATGGTACAAATTTTATCAACCATAACAATTCAATAACATAAATTATACCATTTCATTTTACAAGCAAAAGTACATGCTAATCAATTTACTATACATAAGAGAGAAGTGTGAGCTATTGGGTCTTTTTTCCATGTCTGCAATAAACTATACCATTCTTTTAGATATCTTTTACTAATTAGTTTAATTGAATTCCAAAATTGCTCTAATATCCTGCTTTTATCCTAAGCCAGTATCTTGATTGAGGATAATATAAGAAGTGTAAAAAGTTACCAAGAGAGCCTCTCTATTTCTAAATGGTGGTTCTCTATTCACTTTGTTCACTCTATGTATATGCTTTCCTTCCTCCCATAGCTGAAAAACACCATGCTTAACAGAGTGATATATAAAAGCTGATGCTTGTCCCAAGAAAGTTCAAAAGCATGAAGTTCAACTCCAAATATTAATAGCAAAGTCTCCATTTTTCCTTAAGCTCTCATTCCACATTTCTTTCAAGTATCATTTAAATCCAACTTTTATTTGAATAATTTATGATTGTCAGTGTGAAAAATTCTGTATGTTGAAAATAAAAAGAAAAATGTTTAAGAGGCGGACAAGACTGAGCAACATTACTTTCACTTTTTACTTTCATGCATTGGAGAAGGAAATGGCAACCCACTCCAGTGTTCTTGCCTGGAGAATCCCAGGGATGGGGGAGCCTGGTGGCTGCCGTCTATGAGGTCCCACAGAGTCTGACATGACTGAAGTGACTTAGCAGCAGCAGCATATGTCTTTAAACACTTTTATGGAGAAAGATATGCTTATATCTGATACCGTTTCTACTTGTCTTTTCAGTAGCTGAGAAAAATTCTGTCTACATCTCACTTTTTTAAAATCACTTTTGTGGTAAACAAATATGATGAGTGAGAGTGAAGTAATCAGCTTTGGATGCTGGTGGCAATTAGATAGATCACACATATGGAATACACAAACTTGAATGTAACAACCATTAAAGATGTCAAAACAAAAGCATAGTCATAAAAGTTAGTTATTTATATTGTCTCCTACAAGAATTCAGATGTACCAGTGATCAAATAAGTTCTCAAAAACTATAGTAATCACACCACAAAGGGGCTGGTGTGACACGATAAACTAGAGAAGACTACTGTTACTCCAGTCTCATAAATCAGTCCAACCAAACTGCAGTTGATTCTTATTGTAGATGTGGTACAAGTTCTCTACTTCTCTGGTTTGATATTTGTAAATTAGGAGTGCTGAATTCAGAACTATTTCCATGGGAAATGTTACAGAGATTACATCTTGTTAAAGAATATAAAAGAACTTCCCGAACTTTTAATGCCTCTATGTTCTGCTCTTGAGAGATTTGGAGGCTAATCTGATTTATATTATTCATTAACAAGTTGGAAGCCATGAGGTTGGTTATGGAGCAGCACTGAGTGAGATTTTCTTCCAAAAACAGTTTATAGAGTTCATCCACTTTTTTTTTTCCATATAACTATTAAGCATAGAATTAGAGAGGGGCTGTTTATGAAACAACATACTTCTTTCTCGAATTTCATCCCCATTCAAAAGCTTTGAGGTAGGTAGTTTGTCTGGAGGTTCAATGATGGGAGAATGACCCAATGGTATATCTACTGAAAACAAAAGAGGACCACTAAAAACATCATCCCGTATGTGTTCCACAAAGCAGCCAGAATCATACATGTTACCTACATGGTCTACTCCAATCTGTAGGTCAGGATAATTCTGGCAAATACTTGTACATGAATAAGATCTGTATAAATCTAGTTGTTTTTCATCATGTTGCTCTCTCTTTGGAATGGGCAGTGCAGCAGACACATTCCCTGGAAAGGATGCACTCTTGCATTTTGCTACAGTTATCTCATCCACAGATTTTATTTTACTTGTATCATTACTTTTCTCTGTTAAACTTTCTTTCATGATCTTATTTTCATTTTCCATTTTATCAGGGGAATGTGAATTATCTTCTATATCTAAAAGTTGCCTTTTCCAAGTTTCCTTTTCATCATTTGAGGTTTTCTTACATGTAACTTGTTCTTTGTATAGGAGTTCAATTAGGAAGGATTCTCCAAGCATTTTAATAGACAAGGTTTCTAATCAGAAGAATGCAATATATCCTGAAAATTAAAAAAAAAATTCATTAAGGCAACATATTTTAAAATATTTAATGAAGATTTAACTGCTATATGAAAACACAAATAATTAAGGGAGACACTATTGCTCAAAGGATAGAGAATAGGACTGGGGTAAGGAGACTTGGCTTCCAATTCTGTCATTACCTATTTACTATCAGGTAATTTATTTACCATTCCTGGATATTGATTTTCCTGGTAAATTCTGATAATAATGTTCCCTAGAGTTTTTCACTGGGTAATTATCAGGATGTTATATGGTATACATGCAAATGTTTTAAAAGTACAAATTTCTAAAAATGTATATTTATTTTAATATATACTCAACTGTCAAGAATTATTTACTTTAAATTTATTAGTTAAAGTGCCTAACCCTTTATTTTCAAAGAGTCTGCTTAAAACCAAGACTGTTTTAAGGAATTTGTCTTAACAGTGCTTTAATTAATATTACTTGAGTCATGTTGAAAACAATTACTATACCTCAAAATGTATTTGAGAGATAGATATTTATATACAGTTTGAATTTCTGCAAACTGTCTGATTTAAGCTATAAATATATCCATTTACTTTTTCAGTAATCTAAATACAAATAGGTTTGTCAAATTCACTACCATTCTTTTTTGTTTTTATTTTCTTTCCCTTTTTCCCTTCCTCCCTTTTGTTCTTTTCTTTTGGACTTAAATCTTATTTTCCAGAGCACTTATGCCAGTCTTTTATATGATTATTTAGTGCAATTTTAAGACTTTGAGTTTTCCCTAAAAATGCTACAAGAGTTCAAAAGGGAAAAGCAGATTTGATTCAAGAAACAATTTTCCTTTAATAGTTCTGTAGTGTCTACTATAAATGTCTCCAGGAAACCTACTTATTCATATTTAAAACCTTTTATTGTAGAAAATAAAACAACACAAACTAAAATACATGAAAATTTAGACTTACCTTTTCTGAGTGTCAGGATACCTAAAGAAAGACTTAGTCTTCTGAGATTGCAACAGTCCAAACACAGGAATAGTCCCTTTTGTCTTGTTCTTTCTCAGCTCTTGCTATACCTCAGAATTATAACTGTAACCACACAAAATGAAATGGTTCCCCTTTCCATTCATACCCTAGGACTGAACCAACTAATAGGAAAATAGTGTGGGTTTATCACATATATGGTATGGTAATGATCACATACTAAAAGAGGATCTTGAAAGTACTGAATACAAGATGCAAATGTCAGTGGGAAATGTTAACAGCAATAGCTCTCTTCTTTAAAGTGAAGATATAGACAAGAATATTTTAATGTTTTAAGTAGCAAAAAAGTAGTATGGTAACCAGCATATTTTGCAATAATGTATAATTAAAACAATAAAAGACAATGATTTACTTATTATACCTCTATTATATGAAATACCAAACTGAGGACTTTTAATGATGGAATGATAAGAAAATAAGTAATTACTATACAACAGTCATTCTAAATGCCTTTCTAAATCATGTGTGAATAAATGTCATTCTAAATCACACAAGGCTTAATGTAAAACAGAAACTATTGTCCCTTTTTTAGAGAGGAAACAAAGACAAAGCTAGTAAATACTGGAACTAAGATTTGCACCATGCAATTGGATTCAGAATCCATAATCTTAAATCACTAAACTGTATTGCCTTTATGTTTATTGATGGGATGCAAGTTGCAGAACCATATATACAGTGCACACACATAGTATATGCCAAACACTTTTCTAAATTAGTCACAATACTAATTTAATCCTCAAAACACTTCTGTTAAGCAGATATGTTAACTGTCACTGTACTTAAGAAGAGACTGAAGGACAGAAAAGTAAGATAAGATGTCCAATATCACACAGCTTTAAGTGGTAGAATCTGAGTTAGAACCCAGGCAGCCTGACTTCAAAGCCCATGTGCTTAATTTTCCTGCTATAGAAGATTTTTATCCCCTTTAATTGGCTATATATATATATATATATATATATATATATATATACATATAATTGTGGAAAAGAATACAAACCAAACTGTTAATAGTAGTTTCCAGTGGGAGAGGGTTGGCAAGGAGAAGGTGAACTGGTAATTTTATCTTTTACTCCCTATACTTCTATACGGCTTTAATCATTATATTGATACGATGCCTATGTATTCATGTGTTATTTGCTTGATTAAAAATAACCCAAATACATAAGAGTACAAAAAAAAAATCGATGCTACTTTCTTTAAGTCTATTTTCTCAATCTCACAAGGGTCTAGCCCATTATTTAGAATGATTTTAAACACAATACAAACTGCCAAAGTAGACTGTAAAACATGAATAATATTTCTACATAGTTGATACTTTCAGCTACAGTTATCAATATAGCTTTTGTTTTACAAATAATTATTTCAAAATAAGCATCACAAATAGCCTACAGAATAGGTTAATTGTAGTTATAGGAATCATACCAATCTCTTTTTTAGGTGGTCAAAGACATCTTCTTTTAAGAATAGTGCATTAACATAGCTTGAAAGGGCAGGAATAGCAAATGAGAGAATGTTCCACAATTCCACACCAGAAAAATAATGAAAACAATTATTGAAAAAATAGATTTTCTACCACTGCTATCACAAAAGAATATTAAAAGGAAATGGAGAAATTGTTTCTAATCTAAACTTTACTGGTTATACTCCATTTCTTTTGCCTTCAGTTCATTTCAATGGCTCAGTCATGTCCGACTTTTTGTGACCCCATGCACATAGGTTTGGGTGGGCTCCGGGGGTTGGTGATGGACAGCATGCTGCGGTACACAGGGTCGCAAAGAGTCGGACACGACTGAGAGACTGAACTGAACTGGACTGCAGCAGGCCAGGCCTCCCTGTCCATCACCAACTCCTGGAACTTACTCAAACTCATGTTCATCGAGTAGGTGATGCTATCCAACCAACTTATCCTCTGTTGTCCCCTTCTCCCCCTGCCTTCAATCTTTCCCAGCATCAGGGTGTTTTCCAATGAGTCAGTTCTTCACATCAGTTGGCCAAAGTACGGGAGTTTCAGCTTCAGCATCAGCCATTCCAATGAAAATTCAGGACTCATTTCCTTTACAATTGGTTAGATGGATCTCCTTGCAGTACAAGCGACTCTCAGAGGTCTTCTCCAACACCACAGTTCAGCTTTCTTTATAGTCCAGCTCTCACATCCATACATGAAAACCAGTAAAACCACAGCTTTCACTAGATGGACCTTTGTTGACAAAGTAATGTCTCAGCTTTTTAATATACTAAGTTGGTCATAATATTTCTTCCAAGGAGCAAGTATCTTTTAATTTCACGGCTGCAGTCACCATCTGCAGTGATTTTGGAGCCCAAAAAAATAAAGTGTCTCATTGTTTCCATTGTTTCCCCCTCAATTTGCCATGAAGTGATGGGACCAGATGCCATAATCTTAGTTTACTGAATGTTGAGCTTTAAGCCAACTTTTTCAGTCTCCTCTTTCACTTTCATGAAGAGTCTATTTAGTTCTTCTTCACTTTCTGCCATAAGGGTGGTGTCAAATGCATATCTGAGGTTACTGATATTTCTCCCAAATACTTGGTTCCAGCTTGTGCTTCATCCAGCTCAGCATGTCTCATGATGTACTCTGCATATAAGTTAAATAAGCAGGGTGGCAATATACAGCCTTGATGTACTCCTCCCTTATTTGGAACCAGTCTATTGTTCCATGTCCAGTTCTAACTGTTGTTTCCTGACCTGCATAAAGGTTTCTCAGGAGGCAGGTAATGTGCTCTAGTATTCCCATCTCTTTCAGAATTTTCCACAGTTTGTGATAGTCCACACAGTCAAAGGCTTTGGCATAGTCAATAAAGCAGAAGAAGTTTTTCTGGCACTCTCTTGCTTTTTCAATGATCCAGTGGATGTTGGCAATTTGATCTCTTGTTCCTCTGCCTTTTCTAAATCCAGGTTGTACATCTGGAAGTTTAGGCTTCACATACTGTCGAAGCCTGGCTTAGAGAATTTTGAGCATTACTTTGCTAGCATGTGAGATGAGTGCAATTGTGCAATAATTTAAGCATTCTTTGGCATTGCCTTTCTTTGGCATTGGAATGAAAACTGACCTTTTCCAGTCCTGTGGCCACTGCTGTTTTCCAAATTTGCTAGCATAGTGAGTGCAGCACTTTAACAGCAGTATCTTTTGGGATTTGAAAGAGCTCAACTGGAATTCCATCACTACCTTTGTTCGTAGTGATGCTTCCTAAGGCCCACTTGACTTCACATTCTGGGACGTCTGGCTCTAGGTGAGTGATCACACCATTGTGGTTATATGGGTCATAAATATCTTTTTTGTATAGTTGTGTGTATTATTGCTACCTCTTCTTAATATCTTCTGCTTCTGTTAGGTCCATACCATTTCTGTCCTTTATTGTGCCCATCTTTCCATGAAATGTTCCCTTGGCATCTCCAATTTTCTTCAAGTGATCTCTAGTATTTCCTATTCTATTGTTTTCCTCTATTTCTTTTCATTGAGCATGGAGGAAGGTTTTTTTTAATCTTTCCTTGCTATTCTTTGGAGCCCTGCATTCAAATGGGTATATCTTTCCTTTTCTCCTTTGCCTTTCACTTCTCTTCTTTTATCAGCTATTTGTAAGGCCTCCTCAGACCAAAAAAAAAAAAAAAATCATTTTTGCATTTCTTTTTCTTGGGGATGATCTTGATTTCTGCCTCCTGTACAATGTCATGAACTTCTGTCCATAGTTCTTCTGGCGCTCTGTCTATGAGATCTAATCCCTTGAATCTATTTGTCACTTCCACTGTATAATTCTTTTTCCTTACTCATTTCTATATCTGGCTGATCCAAATTTTAGCAGTCTTCTGTTCTAAATATCTCTGCCTTTCACTACTGTCAATTCATTCTTGGATTATGCAGCTGTTTCCAATCTTGTCCCCTTTCAAATCCAGTTGACATGTTAGACTTATCCACCTATCACACAAACCTGTTTAATCCTTCAATGGATTCTAATTGATTAATAATAGGAATAGATATAATTTATTGAGTGTCTCACATGTGAAAGATGCTTTTAAGCAACATCTGCACTTATTTAATCTCAGAAAATCTGTAAATTATGATTTTATACACTTTAACAAAACAGAAAATAGCCTGGGAAATGCTAAAAATAAAAATCTAACATGAAACCTGAAGTTCTATGTGCTTTTTCCTGTTCACTTTTTTAGCCTTCTTTCTGCCGGGTGCACTTTGAAGTTGAAATTACCATGTTGCTTCATGACTTTCATCTTACTTAAAATTCCTTCATTCTTGTAATTTCCTGGCAAATATATATCCTTAAGGTCAGACTAGCACTCATTTTTTCAAATCCCTGAAGTGTCTTGACCCACCTAGCCTATTTTAGACTTTTCTACACTGCTTTTACCTCATCAATCACCACTCTCTTAGCTCCTCGAACGTAGATATTTATTATTTTTTTTTTCATATTAATGTGGCTGTTTCCAAGCAGCATGCAAAGAATCTGGTATTTATTATCCTTGATAATAATTATTGTCTTGTCAGACCACTTTTACATACTCAATTCATTTACTCTTCACAGATGATGCTGTTAGGTAAACATCACCTTTCTCACTTTAACAATAGAGAAATTGAGGTGAAATAATTTATCTTATATGTAATAAGATCTATAGTTATGAAGTGGAATCCAGATTTGCCTAACACAGCTGGTGCTGAGGTTCTTTGCCACTTCTCTCTCACTTTTCATTACCCATTTTTGGAAAACCCCCCAAATCTTGTAAATGTTATTCTGATCTTCAACTACTGGAAAAGATCAAAACTCAAGAATAAAAGCTGGGATAGTGAGCTATGAAGTTATTGAAGGGAAAATGGACATTAAAGTGTGGGGTCATCTTTTTGCAGGGAGAGAGGAAGTCCGAGGAGTGTCAGAGACTACAAACCAAAAACGCTCAACTCCAGGAAGGAAGGTGTGCCATGCAAAGTATATCCTCAAGTAGGGGGAGGGACTGGAGAGGGAAAGAAGGTACCTCCCTGGCCTAAGAGAAAAGATAAAAAATAGGTTGTTGTGGTGGTCCAGTCCCATACAGGTAAGCACTGGCACCATTTGCTTTGTTCCTACAAACCTAAGCAACATGAGTTCTAATATGTCTGTTTTGTTCACACATCACTTTGTGTTTTGCTCATTTTCTCCCTCAGGTGTCTTGACACTTCATTTGTGGCCACTTTTGTCAAGTATGAAAGCTAACACTCACCACCATTCCCAAGCAAGGAAGTGGGAGAAGAGGCAGCAGGAATGCAGAGTCCTTCAGCTCTTCCTGCCACTCTTTCCCTGGGCTGCAGAGATAAGGAGAGAAAAGAACCCTTAACTAGAGTTTATTCTCCAAGAGAGTTTAGCCCCTCCCACCAGGCCAGTGAGGACTATAACCTGTTAGTCACCAGATGCCCAGAGTTCCCAGAATGGGTGAGCTCTTGCTCCATGAGGGCACTTATTTCCCAGCCAATCTGAGCACAGGGTCCCTGGCCCTTAGCAACGTCCCTGAGAAGGGCTGGGCCTTTGGACACAGCATCTAGCATTGCTGAGCTGGAATCATCAGGCTGGCTGTGTTACTTCTACAAAACAGCTTCAGAGTACAAACAGTAAGCTCCAGTAAAATCTATTATACCAGCATGTCAGGCTCTAGGGAGATGAGTGGAAAGAAAAAAGCCCCCAGCAGGCAGAAAATACTGAAGAAATTCCAGTTGAGAACTTCAGGATTGTGCTAAGACATTACTATCTCCTCCCTGCTTTTCATTGTTCAGCTCCTCCTCACTAGGTTTTCAGGGTGCCAGGTGCAGATGAGAACAGGGAATGTGGTTAACACCCTCACCCAGGTTGTGTTCTAAGAACTGATTGATCTGGGAGGTTTCTGTGTTCTGAGCTCATCTTAAGGGTTTCCAATAATGTTATGGATGTTTCAAATGGAAGAAATAAAGAACTTTGTTTAGAATGAGAGGGGGAAAATGCCATTGAGTGAATGGCCAGAATCTTTAGAGAAGCCTGCTGCTAAGTCACTTCAGTCGTGTCCGACTCTGTGCGACCCCATAGATGGCAGCCCACCAGGCTTCCCCGTCCCTGAGATTCTCCAGGCAAGAACACTGGAGTGGGTTGTCATTTCCTTCTCCAATGCATGAAAGTGAAAATTGAAAGTGAAGTTGCTCAGTCGTGTCTGACTCTTAGCGACCCCTTGGAGTGCAGCCCACGAGGCTCCTCTGTCCATGGGATTTTCCAGGCAAGAGTACTGGAGCAGGGTGCCAAGAGAAGCCTGGGCAACCCCAAAAAGACAAACTGATTAGTTTCAAAGTAGAACGTGTATTTACATAAATCAGACGTTTCTTAGCTTAATTGAAGTTTAGATGAATTGTTTTTAACCAAGATGTAGGAAGTACTATAGAACAGTGCTCTCCAACAGCAATATATTTTGAGCCACATACATAATTTTAAGTGGCTACTTTTTTAAAAAAGAGGTGAGATTGGTTATATATGGTTGACAAACATTCATCAAACTCCTGCTCTGTGTCAGATACTATGATACACGCTAGGAAAGAGATTTGGTCTCAGCCTAGAAAGAGTGCATTGCTTTCATAAAACTTCATCAGGTAGATTCGGAGAAGGCAATGGCACCCCACTCCAGTACTCTTGCCTGGAAAATCCATGGATGGAGGAGCCTGGTAGGCTGCAGTCCATGGGGTCGCTAAAAGTCGGACACGACTGAGCAACTTCATTTTCACTTTTTACTTTCATGCATTGGAGAAGGAAATGGCAACCCACTCAGTGTTCTTGCCAGGGACGGGGAAGCCTGGTGGGCTGCTGTCTATGGGGTCTCACAGAGTCGGACACAACTGAAGTGACTTAGCAGCAGCAGCAAGTAGATTAGGGATTTATTTCACCTGGATACTAAGAAACAATGGGTTTCCCTGGTCATTCAGTTGGTAAAGAATCTTCTCCTGCAATTCAGGAGACTGGGGTTCAATCCTTGGGTCAGGAAGATCCCCTGGAGAAGAGAATGGCAACCCACTCCAGTATTCTTGCCTGGAAAATTCCATGGACAGTGGAGCCTGGCGGGCTACTCTTCATGGGATCACAAAGAGTCAGACACGACTGAGTGACTAACACTTAACTAAGAAACAATAACAAAAAGTAGTTTAAAAAAGAAAATTATGGGCCATTTGATTATGTTTTTGTTTTTGTTTTTTTTTAGCATTGTGAATCATGTTATTGGATATGGTACTGAGTAACAGGGAGTGATTTCAATCAGTAGAGACTACAGTGGATACAGTAGAAGTCTCACCCAAGTGTTGATCTGTGTAGCTCAAACTGTAACATAAAAATCTGGAAGATGTATTAAAATATTCCTGAGACCCACTCCCAGAAATTCTGACTGTAGTTTTCAGATGAGATAAGCAGATACTGCTAGTCTTATGAACCACACTCAGACTAGCATTGGTCTAAGCAACTGTTCTCTTAATGGTTTCTTCTGAAAAGGTTTTGAAAAACCACTATAGAAATTTGACTTAGTCACATGCATCATGCTTTTGCAATTTTGAAAACGAATGAGCCTGAGAAAGTGAAAATGCTGCGTTTTAAATGTCAGAAATGTCTCAGTGGTTGGAAATAAGCATCATTTTCTAGGCATGACTAGATAACATTTTCAAGTCACCAAACAAAAAAATCTTATTTGAATAAGCTGGAGTTTGTGCATGTCAAAACGCTTTCACATAAGTTTTCTAATTCTATTCATCACAGGTTTTATTCCAAGACTATCATATGAAAATGTAGAAACCTCAAAGTTTAAAATTTATGTTACAGCTATTAACAAAAAGTTGTAGTTATAAAACAGTTTTAAAAGATAACCAACTATTGCAGTTTTACTTTAGAGGTAATCTGTATTTCAGGGGAAAAGACGATGGGGGAAATACAGTATAGTAACAGATGACAAAGTGAAGAGGAACTAAAAAGCCTCTTGATGAAAGTGAAAGTGGAGAGTGAAAAAGTTGGCTTAAAGCTCAACATTCAGAAAACGAAGATCATGGCATCTGGTCCCATCACTTCATGGGAAATAGATGGGGAAACAGTGGAAACAGTGTCAGACTGTATTTTTGGGTGCTCTAAAATCACTGCAGATGGTGACTGCAGCCATGAAATTAAAAGACGCTTACTCCTTGGAAGGAAAGTTATGTCCAACCTAGATAGCATATTGAAAAGCAGAGACATTACTTTGCCAACAAAGGTCTGGCTAGTCAAGGCTATGGTTTTTCCTGTGGTCATATATGGATGTGAGAGTTGGACTGTAAAGAAGGCTGAGTGCCAAAGAATTGATGTTTTTGAACTGTGGTGTTGGAGAAGACACTTGAGAGTCCCTTGGACTGCAAGGAGATCCAACCAGTCCATTCTGAAGGAGATCAGCCCTGGGATTTCTTTGGAAGGAATGATGCTAAAGCTGAAACTCCAGTACTTTGGCCACCTCATGTAAAGAGTTGACTCATTGGAAACGACTCTGATGCTGGGAGGGATTGGGGGCAGGAGGAGAAGGGGACGACAGAGGATGAGATGGCTGGATGGCATCACTGACTCGATGGGTGTGAGTCTGAGTGAACTCTGGGAGTTGGTGATGGGCAGGGAGGCCTGGCGTGCTGCGATTCATGGGGTCGCAAAGAGTCGGACATGATTGACCTACTGAACTGAACTGAGGGAGTATTCTAATTTCATTCTTTTACACAGAGCTGTCCCATTTTCCCAGCATAACTTATTGAAGAGGCTCTTTTCTCCATTGTATATTTTGCCTCCTTTGTCAAAGATAACATGTCAATAGGTGTGTGGGTTTATCTCTGTGGTTTCTATCTTGTTCAATTGGTCTATATTTCTAGTATTGTGCCATTACCTTACTGTCTTGATGATTGCAGCTTTGTAGTATAGTCTTAAGTCAGGAAGGTTGATTCTTCCAACTCCATTCTTCTTTCTCAAAATTGTTATTTGGGGCTTTGTGTCTCCATACAAATTGTAATTTTTTTTCTTCTAGTTCTTTGGAAAATATTTGATAGGGATTGCATTGGATCTGTAGATTGCTTTGGATAGTACAGTCATTTACACAATATTTATTTTTCCATCCAAAAACATGGTGTATCTCTCCAGCTGTTTGTGTCATCTTTGATTTCTTTCATCAGTGTCTTTTAGTTTTCTGCATACAGGTCTTTTGTCTCTTTGGGTAGGTTTATTCCTAGGCATCATACTTTTTGTTGTGATAATAAATGGCATTATTGCCTTAATTTCTTTTTCTGATTTTTTGTTGTTAGTATATAGGAATGCAAGGGATATCTGTTTATTAATTTTGTATTTGTGATTTTACTAAAGTCAATGATTACCTCTAGTAATTTTCTGATATTATCTTTAGGATTTTCTATATATATTATCATGTCATCCACAAATAGTGAGAGTTTTACTTCTTCTTTTACAGTATGGATTACTTTTATTTCTTTTCCTTCTCTGACTGCTGTGGCTAGGGCTTCCAGAACTATATTGAATAACAGTGGTGACAGTGGGCACACTTGTCTTGTTCCTGATCTTAGAGGAAATGGTTTCAATTTTTCACCATTGACAGTAATGTTTGCTGTGAGTTTGTTGTACCTTTATTATGTACCTTTACTATAGAAGGTAGACTCCTTCTATGCTGATTTTCTGAGAGCTTTTATTGCATATGGGTGTTGAACTGTGTTGAAAAATTAGTTAATATGATGTATCACATTGATTGATTTGCATATATGGAAGAATCCTTACATCCCTGGAATAAACCCCACTTGATCATGGTGTTTGATCCTTTTAATGTGTTGTTGATTCTGTTTGCTAGACTTTGTTGAGAATTTTTACATCTATGTTCATCAGTGATATTGGCTTGTAATTTTCTTTTTTTGTGTGTGATATCTTTGTCTGGTTTTGGTATCAGGGTGAAACAGAATAGGTGTTAGCTCTTCTCTAAATGTTTGGTAGAATTTGCCTGTGAAGCCATCCGTTGGAAGACTTTTTATCACAGTTTTGATTTCAGTACTTGTGATTAGTCTGTTCATACTTTTTATTTCTTCCTGGTTGAATCTTGGAGGTTTGTACCTTTCTAAGAATTTGTCCATTTCTTCCAGGCTGTCCATTTTTATTGGAATATAGTTGCTAACAGTAGCCTCTCATGACAAATGCATTCTAAAGGATCTATATTGTTTACTCCCTTCTTTCATATTTTTTCTTTTTGATGTCTTATTTTACATCATCATTTTTATCCCTTAATAGTTCATTGTAGTTGCTTTTACAATTTCTTTGTATTTTAATCTATATATTGGCTACTTTAGGTGTTTTTCATTTTTTACTATATTTTTCTTTCCTAGTGGGATTTTTCCCTTTCCTGTGAATTCTTAATTCTTTCCATTGAGAGAGACCCTTCAACATTTCTTTAAGGATAGGTTTAGTATTGATTAATTATTTTAGTCTTTGATTGTCTGGGAAGTTCTTTATCTCTTTTTCTATTTTTCTTTTTATAATTTTATTTATCTCTTTTTGGCTATGCTAGGTCTTCATTGCTGCTCTGGCTTTCTCTAGTTTCGGAGAGCATGGCCTATTCTCCAGTTTTAGTGCTCGAGTTTCTCACTGGAGTGGCTTCTCCTATTGTGGAGCATGGGCTCCAGGGTGTGAAGACTTCAGTAGTTGTGACTCCCAGGCTCCAGAGCATAGGCCCAATAGTTGTGACACATGGGCTTAGTTGCTCCGAGGCATGTGGGATCTTCCCCGATCAGAGATTGAACCTCTGTCTCCTCAATTGACAGGCAGATTCTTTACCACTGAGCCACCAGGGAAGCCTTCTTTTTCTATTCTAAATGATAATCTTTCTGGGTAGAACATCTGAGGTTGCAGGTTTTTCCCTTCCAACACTTTGAATATATTAAATATCATGCCACTCCTTCTGGTCTGCAAAGTTTCTGCTGTAAAATTAATTAGCTGATAGCTTTATGGGATTCCCTTGTAACTGATTGTTTTTCTCTTGCTTCTTTTAGAATTATCTTTTTTATCTTTGTCATTTTAACTGTGACATATCTTGGTATGGGATTCTTTGGCTTCATCTTATTTGGGAACTTTTGTGCTTCCTGTACCTGAATATCTGTTCCTTTCTTCAAATTTGGGAAGTTTTCATCCATATTACTCCATATAAGTTTTTGACACCCCCCTCTCTCTCTCTTCTACCTCTGGTACCCCTATACTGTGAATATTAAAGTGCTTAATGTTATATCAGAAGTCTCTTTGATTGCTTTCATTTTTAAAACATTAGTTTTTCTTTCTGCTGCTCTGAGTGTGTGATTTCCATTATTCTATCTTCCAGATTACTTTTTCATTTTTCTGTATCTCTTTATCTAGTATTCATTCATTGTAGGGTAATTTTTATATCAGGTATTGAATTACTTATTTTTGATCGGGTATATTTTAGTTTTTAGTTCCTTGTTTAAATATTCAGTGTTTGGATCGATTCTTTTTTGTAATTGATTTAACACTACTATTATCAATATTTTGAATGTTCTATCTGGTAAATTCTTTATTTTGGTTTCATTATTTATTTTTTCAGTGTTTTGCCTTGCTTTCAATTGAGAGTAGTTCTCTGCTTCTTCACTTTGCTTAACTTCTTTTTCTCTGTAAATTTAGGTCAAATGGTTACATATTGTATTCTTTAAGTCTGTTTTTATGTTGGAGTGCCTCAAAAATATTATGCCATTAAAAGCTGTTCCTCTTCTATAGCATAATGGACAGGGAAAATAAAACATAAAACATTGAGATCAGTTGAACTCTTCCTTTCTATATCTTTGTCTATCTAGGTGAAGCAGAGACAGGAAGAAGTGACCAGAATTTTAGATACTTACAAAATAAAGTATGTATTAATAGACATTTCTGTCAGTTTGAAAGTACTTCAAGAAATGAGGATGAAGATTTCCACCCTTAAGGCTCTACCACCTCAGATATTCAAAGACCGAGAATATTGTGGAGTAAGAATAAATGCCCATGTTTGTTTTATTTTGACTTCATATTTTAAGGCCATTTATATGAGGAAATAAAATATTCATGGGATAAGAAGTACAGGTATATCCATTTTTGGAATGACTTAATTATGTCCCTGAAGATAAGGAAATCTGTATTTTATTATGAAAACATCACAAAAGGAAATTTTGTCATGAACCATGTTTTGGGATACTTATCTGGTATTTTTCATCATACATTACAGTATAAAATGACTGATCCTCTGAGGAAATTTTTTTTCTCTAACTTAGCTGGCAGCAGTTTGTAGAGGCCCAGGTAAGATAATTAGCAAACTTACCTAGATACTTGAGTTTAACAACTTCATACTGGAAATTATCAGTATTGATATTATAACTTTATTTTATTTTATTTATTCATTTTTTTAGGATTTTGAAATACTTCACAAGGCAAAAGAGAGCAAAGAGATTCTGAAATTTCTGAAGATAGAATTAATGGTCAGCAATAACACAAAATATATTTAGCAAGGTGGATCTACATATACTCCCATATACATCAGTTGTTTTTATTTATAAGAGTTAAACTTTCATTAAAGTTAATCACTACCTAGACTAAGTTGTAATCACTAACATATGAGACTTTCTTTTTTTTTATATGAGACTTTCTATTTCCATTATGCATTAAAATCTCTCTATTATACTGTAAACATTTTATTAATCTGGAACTGTATAAAAAGAAGAATATTGTTTAATATCAACACCAGACTCTTCTTTTAAATCATTAGTAGCTGTCAATTCATAGTCATGAAATAGACTTTTAGTGCAATTTTTAATTTACTTTTTGTAAACGTTTATCAATACATTTAACAAAGGCCTATATACTGTACTGGGGCTGTTCAAAAGAATGAAAGTAAAAAAAAGATCACTGGGCTCCATTCCAAATCCTCCCAGATGGAAATAGGGAGGAAATAAGAATTTGTATTTTTAACAAACCCCCCAGGTGACTTTTATTTTTTTCTTTTTGGTATACTAAAGTCTGGGAACCAGTACCAAAGAATAAAAAAATGTTAGGTCATCCCTCCACTTCTGCTATAAAATGGTAGTCTTCTTCCAAATCTGTTTCTCCTCCTGTGGTTTCTATCTTGTTGAATGGCACCTTCCTTCACTCAAACCCTAACTCTAAATCCTGAGACTCACTGTTAATATCGCCCAATCCCTCACTTCTGTATGCAATAAATTACCAAACTCTAGATGTACTAGTCTTAATATCTCAGCTACTCCTCCAGCTCTCCAGCTATTGCCCTTTTTCCTGTCCTCATCATTCTTGCAAATATTTTAACTGCTTGCTTCCAGTTTTACTATTCTAATATCTGCCCTTTGCATTGGTGCTAAGTCAAGACTTTTCAACCTTGACTGAACATTGGAATCATCTGAGGAATTTAAAAAACTGTCTGGATCCCATTTTTAATGATTTTAATGTGCACCTCGAGTTGTGAACAATAGAATTAGATCTTTCAAAACATAAATTTAATCAAATATATGTAGCTGCAGCAAAAAGTTTCTCACAGTGTGGTATGAGAAAACCACGGCCCTCAGAATCATCTGCACAACTTAATAAACATGTGGATTCCTGGACCTTTCCCCAGACCTCTAAAACTGAGCAAAGATATTTGAATTTTACATGAGCAGCTTCAGATTATGTACTAATTTTTGAGAAGTTTTTATCTATAGGTTAAAAATCTAAACTCCATATTCATTCTGTGAAACAAATTTCTGTAGATCATTCTTTTCACACTTTTTAGTTACATCCAACTATCTTCCCCATTAACCTTCCTTACCTATTTATAGTTTCCTAGATGTACAAGTTTTGCATTATCTTGCCTTTTTTTTACACACTTGCAAGCCCATATTGTCTCGCCATCTGCTTGACAAGTAATTACTGAAATTTTAAGTAAAATTCCTCTAAAATGCCTTTTGTGACCTCTTTTGTCCTAACAGAATGAAACACCATTTTTCCTTAAACCTAGATGGTACCTAATACCTATTTTTATCACAGCACTAATAACAGTTTAGAACTACTGTCTTCTTTGAAAGTCATAATTGTAAGTACTTCTTCAGTGTTCACTATGTTCCAGACACTGTTCTACAGTGCTCTGTATGAGTTTACCTACATAGAGTGTTTACAACCCTGTGAGATAGGTGCTATAATCATACCTATTTTATGAATGAGGAAAATGAATTGCCAAGTAGAAACTTTCAAAAAGCTACAGAGTTAATAAGTGATAAATCTAGATTTTTGACCCATTACATAGGTGAGGTAAAAGGCCCTATTTTAATGGAGAAGAAGAGGATCTAAAAGGAGAGAAAGCAGCAAAAAGTGAGTCTATGGTGTGTGTCCCTATAAAAGAAGTCTCACATATTGGCCCTCCTTGTGGTCAAAATTCCCAGAAAGGTGGGAAATAGAGTCCTTAAAAATCCCACCTAGGTTTAGGGGAACCACAAAACAGAAAAGAGTGGTACCTCTTGTTTCTAAAGTCAAGCCAGAGCCTCTCATTGCATCACAACTGAGAAATTGAAATTCTTAAGCAAGGGTCTAGGATAATGGGGCTGAGGGCAGCCTGGTAAACCCTTATTCCTCCATTACAGTGAATGAAAGAACATCCCAAACTTTCCCATGCCTCTTATGGGAATAAACAAAGACCAACCAAGTGAAAACAATAAAGGCTTATTTAATCAGATATTGCTATAATAAGTAGTCACCATCACTTACATTTTTCAAAAGCTTAAAGGCAAGCAAAGGAGTAGGAAATCTTTATAATGGAAAAAAATGAAGGCTTCAGATATGCTCTGATTGGAAACTGTTGGCAAGGGGAAGCTGAAAGCAGACTAACTAGAAGCAGGGCATATTAGGTTTAATCTGTTAGGGAAGCATGTTTTGTTTCTGTCACTTAGTCCTAATTTGTAAGCAGAACCAAAAATTAGGGAAGCTGGCAGTTGTTGATTGTGTTCTGGCTGTTTTGAACTTATTGCTACAGGAGGTTGTTTGACTTCCTGCTCAGTACTGCAAAGGTTGTGGTTTGGCTTCCTGAGTTAGCTGTTGCAGGTTATGGGTTTGATGTCTGTTTTCATATAAGAACTGGCCTTTGTCTATTTGTGTATTCAGTTTCACATTCCATTATAAGAAAGGATCAAAGGTGGTTGAGGGTGAGCCAGCAGATATAGAAACCTTCAAGTTCACGAAATGGATGATGGGAGACTTTTATGAACCTGGTGATCAGAGAATAAAGGGAGATAGATATATCATTGACAATTTAAAATCAGCTTTTCCTTTAAAATAGAGAAAATGCCTATCATATGAAAACATTTTGCCCCTTTTAACCCCTTATTCCCCAGAGAATAAGAAAACTCAGGATGATTGACATCCAGCATAACAACATTAACTTGAGCTGCCCAAAGGACTATTAATCTGGGGAATATAAAAAGTTTACTGACTTTGCAGATACAACACCCTGACAATCATCCACTGAGAAGGCATTTTTATCATCTCCCCTTCAAAATTCCCTGTAATGGATTGAATGGTAGCCTCTGAAAAGATATGTCCACATCCTAATTCTTAGAATTTATTAATACTAGCTTATTTGGAAAAGGGGCCTTTGCAAATGTCAGAATCTTAAGATGAGGAAATCACCCTGAATTATCCATGTGGGTCCTAAATGTAATGACAATAGTCCTTATTAGAGTGATATTATAGAAAGAAGAGAAGCCACCATGACCTCTGAGATAGAGATTGGAGTGATGTGACCTCTTGCCAAAGAATGTCTGGAAACAATTGAAGCTGAAAGAGGCAAAGAATGGTTTCTCCCAAGAGACTCCAAAGGGAATGCAAACCTACTAACACGTTTATTTCAAACTTCTGACCTCAGGGTTGTGAGATATTAAATATCTACTATTTTAAGCCACTCATTTTGTGGTAATTTGTTATGTAAGTCAAAGGAAACTCATATTATGCCCCATGTGCAATTTCCCAAAATTAAGACAAAAGAGAATAAAAACTTCTAGGGACGTGAGTAAAGTCAAAAGAGGAAAAGGTTTCCCATTATACCATTAGAGGATGAACACAGGGATGCCCCTAAATTCACAGTATAAATGAAAAAGCTAGTAGAATAAAGCAAGAGTCATTCCCAAGTCTCAAGTAACCTTTATAAATTCTGCAATGCAGATAGTTTGAAAAGGAAAGTGGCTACACAATGAAATTAACATAGTTGTATGATACCAGCATTTCTGAAAAATGAAATGAAACACAAGAAAATACTACAGTATATATTTTTTAATAGTTTTAAACTCAGAACTCACTCAGGATAGAAAAGCAGTGAGCACTGCTTCAAAACTTTTCAAGATGAATTAACCCACAGTCACCTGGGGCAAAAATTATAATTAAGATATAGAATACATTGCCTAAAGCTTGAGAGGAATCCCTGAAGAATGAGTTTCTTTGGGGAATTAGGGCATTCAAATGTACCCATGTATACTAGTGTATTTAGAAAGTCAAACAATGTCAAGGACAAACATGAAAAATTATACTGTTCATTGATTGGGAAGAATTAATATTGTTAAAATGATCATACTACTAAAGGCAATCTACAGGTTCAATGCAATCCCTATCAAAACATGACAGGCAATTTTCACAGAACTAGAACAAAAAATACTAAAATATTATGGAAATGAAAAGGCCCAAATAGCTGAACCAATTTTGAGAAAGAGAAACAGAGCTGGAGGAATCACACTCTCTGACTTCAGACTAAAAATACAAAGCTATAGTAATCAAAACATTATGGTACTGGCACAAAAACAGACACATGAATCAACAGAACAGAACAGATAGCCCAAAATAAACCCATACACTTATATTTAATTGATCTACAGCAAAGGAAGCAGATTATACAATGGAGAAAAGACAGACTCTTCAATAAGTGGTATTGTGAAAACTGGACAGCTACCTGTAAAAGAATGAAATTAGAACATTTCTCACACTATATACAAAAATAAACTCAAATGCATTAAAGACATAAACATTATACCAGAAACCATTAAACTCTTAGAAGGAAACCTATGCAGAACACTCTTTGACATAAAACATAGTAATTTTTTTGGATCTATCTATCTAAAGCTAAGGAAATGAAATGAGAAATAAACAAAGGGGACTTAATTAAACTTAAAATCTTTTGCCCAGGAAAGGAATCCATTGATAAAATGAAAAGAAAATTTACTGAATAGGAGAAAATATTTATTAATGACATGACCAATAATGGATTAATGTCCAAAATATATAAACAGTTCATACAAGTAAACTTCAAAAAAAATAACAATAACAACACAATAAAAAACCGGGCAAAAGATCTAAATAGATATTTTCCAAAGATGCCATACAGATGGACAAAAAGCACATGAAAAGAGGCTCAACATTGTGAATTATAAGAGAAATGGAAATAAAACCAAACAAAATGAGATACTACCTCACACTGTCAGACTGGTTGTCATCGAAAAGACCACAAAATTTTTGGTGAGGATGTAGGGACAGGGAACTCTCGTACACTGTTAATTGTTAAGTGGTGCTGCTACTATGGAAAATAGTATGGAGATTCCTACAGAAACTAAAAAGAGAACTAACACATGACCCTTTGTGTAGATCACGATGAACTACACCTTACCTATTTCCTGAGAAACCTATATAAGGGTCAAGAAACAACAGTTAGAATTGGACATGGAAAAACTGAGTGGTTCAAAATTGGGAAAAAGTTCAAGGCTGTATATTGTCACCCTGCTTATTTAACTTTTAAGCAGTGTGTGTGTGTGTGTGTGCTCGGTCACTCAATCATGTCCTACTTGGTGTGACTCCCTGGACTGTAGCCCACCAAGTTCCTCTCTCCATGGGATTTCCCAGGTAAGAATACTAGAGTGGGCTGCCTTCGTCTACCCCAAGGAATCTTTCTGACACAGGGATTGTATCCACCTCTCTTGCATCTCCTGCTTTGGCAGGTGGATTCTTTACCAATGTGCCACCTAGGAAGCCCTATATGCAGAATGCATCGTGCAAAATGCTGGGCTGGATGAATCACAAGCTGGAATCAAAATTGCTGGAAGAAATACCAACAACCTCAGATATACAGATGATACCACTCTAATGGCAGAAAGTGAAGAGGAACTAAAGAGCCTTTTGATGAAGGTGAAAGTGGAGATTGGAAAAATTGGCTTGAAAGTCCACATTAAAAATTAAAATTATGGCATCTGGTCCCATCACTTCATGGCAAATGGAAGAGGAGAAAGTGGAAGCATGGACAGATTTTATTTTCTTGGGCTCCAAAATCACTGTGGATGGTGACTCCAGCCATGCAATTAAAAGACACTTGCTCTTTGGAAGGAAAGCTATTGCAAACCTAGACAGTATATTAAAAAGCAGAGAAATCACTTTGCCAACAAACGTCCATGTAGTCAAAGCTATGGTTTTTCCAGTATTCATGTATGGATGTGAGAGCTGAACCACAAAGTCTGAGTGCTGGAGAACTGATACTTTCAAATCATGGTGCCAGAGAAGACTCTTGAGAGTCCCTTGGGCTGCAAGGAGACCAAACCAGTCAATCCTAAAGCAAATCAGTTCTGAATATTCATTGGAAGGATTATTTGCTGAAGTTGAAGCCTCAATACATTGGCTACCTGATGTAAAGAGCCAACTCATTGGAAAAGACCCTGAGGCTGGGAAAGATTGAAGGCAAAAGGAGAAGGGGGTAGCAGAGGATGAGATGGTTAGATAGCATCATGGACTCAGTGGACATGAATTCTGAGAAGCTCCAAGAGATAGTGGAGGATATAGGAGCCTGGTGTGCTATAGTCCATGGGGTTGTGAAGAGTCAAACACGACTCAGTGACTGAACACATGACACAGCAATATCACTTCTGAGTATACATCCAACACACACACACACACACACACAAAATCACCCATTCGAAAAGATACATGCACTCCAATGTTCATAACAGCATTATTTATGATTGCTGATATAGGGAAGTAAGTTGTGTCTATCAACAGAGAAATATATATATATATATATAATTACTCAGCCATGGACTTTCTCAGTAGCTCAGCTGGTAAAGAATCCACCTGCAATGCAGGAATGCAGGAGACCCCAGTTCGATTCTAGGGTCAAAATTCCTAGGTCAGGAAGGTCCACTGGAGAAGGGAAAGGCTACCCACTCCAGTAGTCTTGGGCTTCCCTGGTGGCTCAGATGATAAAGAATCCTCATGCAATGTGGGAAACCTGGGTTCGATCCCTGTGTTGAGAATATCCCCTGGAGAAGGGAAAGGCTACCCACTCAAGTATTCTGGCCTGGAGAATTCCATGGACTGTATAATCCATGGGGTTGCAAAGAGTTGGACACGGCTGAGCAACTTTCACTTTCACTTTTCATTACTCAGTCATAAAAAGAATGAAATTTCTCCATTTGCAACAAGCACCATGGATGGATTTAAAGCACATTATGCTAAATTAAATGTCAGACAAAGACAGACAGATACTCTATGACATCACTTATATATGGAGTATTAAAAAAATGAAACAAACCAATGAATATAACAAAACAGAAACAGACTTATGAATAGAGAACAAATTAGTGGTTACCAATTGGGAGAGGGGAAATGAGGAGAAATTTTGGAGTAGGGGATTAAAAGGTACAGACTGTAATGTATAAAATAAATAAAGTATGAGGATAAATTGTATAACAAGGAATATAACCAATATTTCATAATACCTATAAATGCAGTATAACCCTTAAAATAGTGAATCACTATATTCTACACCTGTAGCTTACATAGTTTTTGTTCATTGACTATATCTCAATTAAAAAAATTAAAAGAAGCAAGAAAATTTTAAAAATAAAAACACCTTTGCCAGATAAACAAATGCTGAGGGCATTTGTTACCAATAGACCCAGTAGAGCTACCACACAATAAATGTTGAAAAGGTTCATTTAGGATAAAATGAAAGGGCACTAAACAATGATTCAAAGACATAAAAAGATATATAGAATTACAGTATTGATAACCACACAAATAAATATAAATGCCAGTTTTATTTTATTTTTGTTTGTAACTCTTTTTTTTAATTCTTATATGAATTAAAAGATAATGCATAAAAACAATAAATCTGCATTATTGGTTACATAATGTATAAAGATGGATTTGTGATAAAAACAAAAGTTTTTGGAAAAATATGCATGAGTAAAATTTTTATATATTGTTTTATACAAGGTTGTATCAATTAGAAATACAACATTATAAATTTAGAATATTAATTGCAATTTCTGTGATAACCACAAAGAAAATATATTTAAAATATACACAAATAGAAATAAGAAGGAAGTCAAAACTCCCTACATAAATAGGCTACAGAAAAAAAACAAATACAAATGATGGCAGTAATGGGAGAGATGAAGGACAGAAATGGTGTCATATCAAAACAAATACAAAATAACAGGCACTGCTATTTATTAGTAATTACTTCAAATGTAACTTCAACTAAAAGGTGTATATTGAAAGATGGATTTAATAACACGGTCTAACTATATGCTGTCTATAAGAAACTCACTTTATATCCCAAAACACAAACAGGTTAAAGCTGAAATGATGGGGGGGGGGGGTCCTAAGTTGGTGGAAGGAATAACAGAGGGAGATCACTTTCTCCCCTACAAATTCATTGAAAGAATATTTGGACCCTGAGCAAATTCCACAAAACAACTTCTGAATGCTGGCAGAGGACATCAGGCACCCAGAAAGGCAGCCCATTGTCTTCGAAAGGAGGTAGGACAAAATATAAAAGATAAAAAGAAACACAAAAGAGATAGGGATGGAGATCTGGCCTGGGAAGGGAATTTTAAAGAGGGGAAGTTTCCAAACACCAGGAAACACTCTGACCAGTGGGTCTGTGGGGAGTTTTGGAATCTCAGAGGGCAACATAATGGGGAGAAAATATAAATAAATAAATAAATAAAACCCTCAGATTATGTGCCTAACAGCAACTCCTAGCTCTCGCATCCACCACCAGCAAGCGGGGGCTGAACAGGGAGGCGCAGGCTGCATTGCTTAGGGTAAGGACTGGGCCTGAATACCCTGAGGGCAATCAGAGGGAACTAATGTGAGATAGCAACCCAAACTGTGGGATAGCCAGAGAAAGAGAGAGAAAAAAGAGAGAGAGAGAGAGAGAGAGAGAGAACTATCCTGCAAAAAGCCCTAACCTAAGGCATTGCCAGGCACGCTCGCAGAACAAAGGACTGAGCGAATACTAGAGGAGAGCTAGCTGACTGTGGGCCAGCCCATCCCCAACCAGAGACAGGGAGGTAGCGGGGGAGCAACGAGAGCTGGAAAGGGACAATCTCAGTCCCAGAGAGGCATCCTCTACCAAACTGTAAGCAGGCTTCCAGTCGCTAACCAAGACTTCTTGGGATTCTGGATGGTTGACATTCACCGTGAGGGTCACAGACAGAGATCAGCTCTCCAAAAGAGACACACAGCACACTTGAGACAGGCGCGCCTGCTGCCACCCAGGAAACTGAGCAGCTGGGACTGGGGAGGTGATAAGATGCACTCACCACCTGGGGAGACTGCGCTCACCAACCACCTCGTTGTCTGAGATGCTCAGACCTGGAAAGGGCAAAAAACGCAGGCCCAACCAAGTCTGCACCTTTGTGGAGTACCCAAGAACCTGAAACTGAGTGGCTTAGACCTGGGACGGGCATGCAACGCACGGCCCGCCTCAGACAGTTCCCCATCAGAGCAACCTAGAGCCTGAGAATTGTAGACTGGGAAAGCGCACATGTCGTGAGTGCGGGCAAGCCCAGTGTGGCCAAGATACTGTGAGCACTCCCCACACATGCCAGTGATATATGTTTGCAGTGTTCCTCCCTCCCCACAGCATGACTGAACAAGTGAGCCTAAATAAGTGACCACTTACACCCCCTTGAGTCAGGGGGGAAATTAGACACTGAAAAGACCAGCAAAGTGAAGAAGCTAAAATAAACAAAGGGAACAGCTTTAGAAGTGACAGGTGCAACAGACTAAAACCCTGCAGTTAGCACCGACTACATTGGAAGGGGCCTATAGATCTTGACCATTATAAGCCAGATCAAGAAACTATCTGAAACTGAATTGACCCCACACAGCCCACAACAGCTCCAGAGAAATTACTAGATATATATTTACTATTATCAATTTTAAAATGTTTTATTTCTTTTTTATTTTTAGTCCTCTATTACCCCTTTAATTTTCATATTTATAACCTACTATTACCTTGCAAAAAAAAAGAAACTATGTTTAAAGCAAACTTCATATATATATTGTATAATTTTTGTGACTTTGTTTTTTTAATATTGTATTTTTTTTTGTTCTTTCTTTTCTTATTTTTTTAACTTTACAATATTGCATTTTTGAGAGCCTAACCTCTACTCTAGATTTTTAATCTTTGCTTTTTGGTATTTGTGATCAATTTTGTACCTTTAAAAACAAAATCTTCAGTACCCATTTTTACTTGGGAGTGTGATTACTGGCTTGATTGCTCTCTACCCATTTTGACTCTCCTTTCTCTCCACAAGGTCGCCTCTAACTCCAACTCCTCCTTTTCTTCTCTACCCAACTCTGTGAATCTCTTTGTGTGTTCCAGGCTATGGAGAACACTTAGGAAACTGGTTACTGGCTGGATCTGTCTCTCTCCTTTTGACTGCCCCTTTTCTCCTCCTGGTCACTTCTGTCTCCTTCCTCCCTCTTCTTTTCTCAGTGTAATTCTGTGAACCTCTCTGAGGGTTGCAGACTGTGGAGAACACGTAGGGAATTGATTACTGGCTAGCTTGTTCTCTCCCCTTTTTATTCCACCTCTTCTCTTCCTGGTCACTTCTATCTCCCTCCTCCCTCTTCTCTTTGCCATGTAACTCTGTGAACCTCTCTGGGTGTCCTTCACTGTGGAGAATCTTTTCATCATTAACCTAGATGTTTTATCATTGGTGCTGTATAGATGGAGAAGTCTTGAGGCTACTGTAAGAATAAGACTGAACACCAGAGACAGGAAGTTTAAGCCCCAAACCTGAGAACAGCACAACTTCTGTCTCCAGGGAATATTAATCTATAAGAGCTCATCCAAAAGCCTCCATACCTACACTGAAACCGACCTCCACCCAAGTGCCAACAAGCTCCAGAGCAAGACATACCACACAAATTCTCCAGCAACACAAGAACTCCAATATAAAGGTTGCCCAAAGTCACATCAATTCCATCTTAAAACTCACTACTGGACACTTATTTGCACTCCAGAAATAAGAAATCCAGCTAAATCCACCAGAACACTGCAGCAAGCTTCCCTAACCAGGAAACCCAAAAAGCCATCCATTCAACCCTACCCACAGAGAGGAACCTCCACAATAAAAAGGAACCACAAACTGCCAGGATACAGAAAGGCCAACACAAACACAGCAATCTCAACAAGATGAAAAGGAAGAGAAACACTCAGCAGGTAAAGGATAAATGCCCACCAAACCAAACAAAAGAGAAGGAGATAGGGAGTCTACCTGAAAAAGAATTCAGAATAATGATGGTAAAAATGATCCAAAATTTTGAAAACAAAATGGAATTAAAGATAAATATCCCAGAGACAAGGATTGAGAAGATGCAAGAAAAGTTTAACAAGGACCTAGAAGAAATAAAAAGAGTCAATCAATAATGAATAATGCAATAAATGAGATCAAAAACACTCTGGAGGGAACCAACAGTAGAGTAATTGAGGCAGAAGATAGGATAAGTGAGGTAGAAGATAGAATGATAGAAATAAATGAAGCAGAGAGGAAAAAAAATTTTTTTTCCTGTTTTTGTACAAATGTAAAAAAAGATTGAACAATAGCCTTTTTAACCTTAACTTTTTTTTTTGTCTAACAGTTTTAAGATTATTTTTATTAAGAGTTTTTGTTTTTTAGTTTTAGAGTTACCCATGTCAGAAAGTCTACTATCTTTTTTATCTCTTTATTGAAAAGATTTTTACTTTCCACTCTTCACCCTATCTATCTTATGTAGGGGGTTCTGTGGCACCCTGAGTGGGGTCCTAAGCCATCCAAAAACTGTACAATGGGGGAGACTTACCTTTGGGTCCCTGTTTGGGTGCCACTTGCCAGGGTCCAGCCCCAGCAGGATCCAGGGGTACCCTCAGGATGACGACCTAGGTGAAAGGATAGCAAAGCAGAGAGCAGGGCTTGATCTTTCTTGTTAAACACAGAAAGACAATAAAACTCCTGGCACGGAACTTGTTCTGTTCACGGAGGCCGCAGGCACCCTCTCGGTGGGGTGAGGATGCAGGGCGCCCCCTCCCTGGTGAATACGCAGGGTGCCTTCCGGATCAGGTCTAGAAGCCCAGGCAAAAAAGTGAACTCAGAGAGCCCCTGTGCCCCAAGGAGTCTTCCTGAAAGAAGAACAGAGAGAAAAGGAGGGAAAAGGAAAAAAAAAAAAAAAAAGAATGACATGGGGAGACCAAGCTTCAGTGAGCGAGGCCCATAACTTTATTTTTAAAAGGAACTTTTATACCTTGACTTGTACATAGAAGGAAATGAAAGATGCAAAGTCATACAGAGTCAGCCCAAACATTACATCAGTTTTGTCATTATCAAAACCAGGATTTTTTTTGCATACATTTTCCACAAACAATGTTGTGTACAATATCTGGCCTTGGAGGCCTGTGGACATTTTATGACCCTTTTTTGATAAAGTCTGCTCACCCAGAAAACTTATTTTCTCTTGAAGTGTTTTTTCTTTATATTTCTAATCTATGTCAGCCTTAGAAAGTGCTAATCAGAGTTACATTCTCACAGAGCAAAGGTGCAGTAAGTTACAACAAAGAAAGAACCAATTAGCTCAAAGGTCTGATATGGTTAATTCCAAGGCTGTTACTTGTTTTTCTTACATTCCAACTATGTTAACTAATGCACTCCCAGGTGTACAATGGATAAGGGATATGGGTACTTGGCAGCAAGCACTGGCTTAACAATGAAATCCTACACCAGCACTACTCTAATAGTTTTTAATTCTTTGAAAGGCTATATAGTTTTAGAATGTTTTAAGCTTCCCATGTCTCTCACGGTTGGGAGGCTGTGAACAGTCACATGCGTAGCTGCAAGAGTCTAGATAAGCCTGTCAGGCAAGCTAGAAAGCCATCAGAGGGGTTTAAATTGAAACACTCCTACCATGCCCAGGAGACTAATTAACTAAAGCCCTAAGTTGATTTTTTCCAGAGAAAGTTGGTTGGGGATAGCCCCCTGTTAATGACAAAAGAGTTGGTAAAAGATATAATATAATAAACAGTAGACAGATTTTGGTTTCGGGGTAGATGCTTGAACAGATTCAGGGCGTCCCTTGAGTTCTGATCAGCCTTGCTCGTCAGATCTCTTCCACATGACCTTGTCATTGGTGGGATCTCCCAAGGTGGCTCCCGGCATAACACCTATCCTATTCAAACTTTTCCAGAAAATGGCAAAGGAAGGTAAATTTCCAAAATCATTCTATGAGGCCACCATCACCCAAAACCAGACAAAGATGCCACAAAAAAAGGAAAACTAAAGGCCAATATCACTGATGAACATAGATGGAAAAATCCTTAACAAAACTCTAGCAAACATAATCCAACAACATATTAAAAAGATCATACATCATGACCAAGTGGGCTGTATCCCAGGGATGCAAGGATTCTTCAATATCTGCAAATCAATCAACATAATACACCACATTAACAAATTAAATGGTAAAAACCATATGATTATCTCAATAGATGCAGAGAAAGCCTTTTACAAAATTCAACATCCATTTATGATAAAAACCCTCCAGAAAGCAGTCATAGAAGAAACATATCTCAACATAATAAAAGTTATATATGACAAACCCACAGCAAATATTATCATCAGTGGTGAAAAACTGAAAGCATTTCCCCTAAAGTCAGGAACAAGACAAGGGTGCCCACTCTCACCACTCCTATTCAACATAGTTTTGGAAATTTTGGCCACAGCAATCAGAGCATAAAAAGAAATAAAAGGAATCCAGATTGGAAAAGAAGAAGCAAAGCTCTCACTGTTTGCAGATGACATGATCCTCTACATAGAAGACCCTAAAGATTCCACCAGAAAATTACTAGAGCTAATCAATGAATATAGTAAAATTTCAGGATATAAAATTAGCACAGAGAAATCCCTTGCATTCCTATACACTAACAATGAGATAACAGAAAGAGAAATTAAGGAAATAATTCCATTCACCATTGCAACGAAAAGAATAAGATACTTAGGAAGAGATTCACCTAAAGAAACAAAAGACCTATATATAGAAAACTATGAAAAACTCGTGAAAGAAATCAAAGAGGGCACAAATAGATGGAGAAATATACCATGTTCATGGATTGGAAGAATCAATATAGTGAAAACGAGTATACTACCAAAGCAATCTATAGATTCAATGCAATCCCTGTCAAGCTACCAACGGAATTTTTCACAGAACTAAGACAAATAATTTCACAATTTGTATGGAAATACAAAAAAAAACCTCGACTAGCCACAGCAATCTTGAGAAAAAAGAATGGATCTGGAGGAATCAACCTGCCTGACTTCAGGCTCTACTACAAAGTCAAAATCATGCATGGTACTAGCACAAAGACAGAAATATAGATCAATGGAACAAAATAAAAAGGCCAGAGATGAATCCATGCACCTATGGACACTTTATTTTTGACAAAGGAGGCAAGAATAACATCGAAAAGACAATCTCTTTAACAAGTGGTACTGGGAAAACTGGTCAACAATTTGTAAAAGAATGAAACTAGAACACTTTCTAACATGATACACACACACACACACACACAGAAAAAAAAAAACACACAAATAAAACAAAACAAAACAAAAAAACTCAAAATGGATTAAAGATCTAAACATAAGACCAGAAACTATAAAACTCCTAGAGGAAAACATAGGCAAAACACTCTCTGACATAAACCACAGCAGGATCCTCTATGATCCACCTCCCAGAATATTGTAAATAAAAGCAAAAATAAACAAATGGGACCTAATTAATTTTAAAAGATTTTGAACAACACAGGAAAGTATAAACAAGGTGAAAAGACAGACTTCAGAATGGGAGAAAATAATAGCAAACCAAGCAACCAACAAACAATTAATCTCAAAAATATACAAGCAACTCCTGCAGCTCAATTCCAGAAAAGTAAATGACCCGACCAAAACATGGGCCAAAGAACACATTTCTCCAAAGAAGACATGCAGATGGCTAACAAACACATGAAAAGATGCTCAACATCACTCATTATCAGAGAAATGCAAATCAAAACCACAATGAGGTACCATTTCATGCCATTCAGAATGGTTGCTATACAAAAGTCTACAAGCAATAAATGCTGGAGAGGGTGTGGAGAAAAGGGAACCCTCTTACACTGTTGGTAGGAATGCAAGCTAATTCAGCCACTATGGAGAACAGTGTGGAGATTCCTTAAAAAACTGGAAATAGAATTGCCATATGACCCAGCAATCCCACTACTGGGAATACACACTGAGGAAACCAGAATTGAAAGAGACACGTGTACCCCAATGTTCATCGCAGCACTGTTTATAATAGCCAGGACATGGAAGCAACCTAGATGCCCATCAGCATATGAATGGATAAGAAAGTTGTGGTACATATACACAACGGAATAATACTCAACCATTAAAAATAATACATTTGAATCAGTTTTAATGAGGTGGATGAAACTGGAGCCAATTATCCAGAATGAAGTAAGTTAGGGAAAAAAAAACACCAATATACTATACTAACACATATACATGGAATTTAGAAATATGGTACTGATAACCCTGTATGTGCGACAGCAAAAGAGACACAGATGTATAGAACAGTCTTTTAGACTCTGTGGGAGAGGGCGAGGATGGGATAGTTTGGGAGAATGTCATTGAAACATGTATATTATCGTATGTGAAACAGATCACCACCCCAGGTTTGATGCATGAGACATGGCGTTCAGGGTTGGTGCACTGGGATGACCCAGAGGGATGGGATGGGGAGGGAGGTGGAAGCGGTTTCAGGATAGGGAACACATGTACACCCATGGCTGATTCATGTCAATGTATGGCAAAACCACTTCAATATTGTAAAGTAATTAGCCTCCAATTAAAATAAATAAATTTATATTAAAATAAATTAAAAACTGTGAATGTATACAATGGAATATTATTCAACCTTAAAGAGGAAGGAAGGAGGTTCTGACACACGCTTCAAAAAAATAATAATAATAACTGAAACAATGTAAATAGAATCCCATGCAAATAATAAAAATAGAGCTGGAATATCTATAATAGCATCAAATAAAATAAACTTTAAGTCAAATACTATTATAATAAGCAAAGAAAGACATTAAACACTGACAAAAGGGTGAATGTATCAAAAAAGTTTGACCATATACATACACAGAAAACAATGGAGCCTTAAAATATATAAAACAAATGTTGACGCTGTAGGGAGATAGTTATATGATAAGAGCTGGAGATATCAATGCTCCACTTTCAAAACAGATATAACTTGTATTCAGAAAATTAATAACAAAATAGGGAACTTGAAAAACAATATAACCTAAACATATAGGAAAACATTTAGGACTCCACCCAACAGCAGCAGAATACACCTTCTTCTTGAGAGTGCATGGACTATTCTCTTCATCAGACCAGATAGGAAAAATGTAAAAGCAATACAGGGCACCAATGGAACCAAAAGTTGGTTTTCTGAAAAAAACAACAAGATTTATAAAACTGTAGCTATGCTGAAAAAATGAAAAAAAAGGAGAAGGCTCAAAATATTAAAATAAGGAGTGCAGACATTACTGTTAATCTCAGAGAAGTTGAAAAAATGAGAATACCATCAATGATTTTAGACCAACAAATTAGTTAATCTAAATGAAATGAAAAAAAAAATCTGAGAAACATACAAACAACTAAAACTGACTCAAGAAAAAATTGAAAATCTGGAAAGAACTAAGAGATTAAATCTGTCATCAAAATCCTCCAAACAAAGAAAAGTCCAAGACCGGACAATTTTAATGGTAAATTTTGACAAACATTTGGAAAAAAAAGTAGTTAACACCAATCTTTCTCAAACTCCTATGAAAAATAGAGAATGATGAAATGTTTTCTAACTCATTCTATGAAGCCAGCATACCCTCATACCAAAGCCACATTATGATATTGCAAGAAAGGACAATTACTGACTAATATCTTTTATTAATATCCTTGTAAAAATATTAACCAAATTACTTGTAAACTGCATGCAACGACATATTAAAATGATTATTACAAACAAGCAAGACTTATCCTGTAAATGTGAGTAGTTCAACATAAGAAAATCAAACATTTCAATATACTACATTAACGAAAGTAAAAACACATAATCATCTCAATTGAATTTAAAAAAAAGCATTTGACAAATACCATTTCATGATAAAAAAAAAATTTCAGAAAACTAGGATTAGAAGGAAACTTATCCAACATGATAAAGGGAATTTATATAAACAACAACACAGCTAGCATTAGTATAAATTGGTGGACTGAAACCTTTCCCCCTAAGATCAGGAACAAGACAAAAATGGCTGCTTTCTCCACTGCTATTCAACACTCTTACTGGAAGTTCCAGCCATAAAAATTAGGTAAGTTAAAGAAATAAAAGACATCCAATGTGGAAGGATAAAGCTAAACTATCAGTATTCACAGATAATGTGATTTCATATATAGAACATTTCAAAGAATCCACAAAGAAGCAACTAGAGCTTAAATTAATTCAGCAAAGTTTCAGAGTAAAAGATTAACACAAAAAAGAGCAGTTTGTCTCTGTACAAGAGTGATGAAAAATATGAAAATAAAAATCAAGAAAATAATTCCATTTTAATTGAACTGAGGTCTCCTGCATTGCAGGCAGATTCATTACCGGCTGAGATACCAGAAAAGACAACCCAGGGGTCAAACCCATGTCTCCACATTGCAGGAGGATTCTTTACCAGCTGAGCCACCAGGGAGGCCCAAGAATACTGGAGTGGGTAGCCTATCCCTTCACGAGGGGATCTTCCCGACCCAAGAATCCCAACCCTAGAATTGAACCAGGGTCTCCTACATTGCAGGTGGATTCTTTACTTAGCATCCAAAAGAATAAAATAACTAAGCATAAATGTTACCAAGGAGGTGAAATACTTACACACTGAAAACTGCCAATTATTCATGAAGGAAATTAAAGACCTAAATAAATGGAAAGACATCCTGTGTTCATGGGATGGAAAACTTGATAATGTTAAAATGACAATACTATGCTCAGATAAATCTACAGATTCAATGTAATCTGTCTCACTATTCCAACAGCCTTTTCTTGGAGAAATGGGCAAATTGATCCTCAAATTCATATGGAACTGCAAAGAGTCCCAAATAGCCAAAACAATCTTGAAAAAGAACAATATTGGAAACTCAAGGTTCTCAATTTCAAAACTTACTACAAAGTTACATTAATCAAAATAGTGTGATACTAGCCGAAGTGTAGACATATAGACCAATGTAATTAAATTGAAAGCCCAGAAATAAACATATATATCTATGATCAATTAATTTTTGATGATGGTACCATGACTATTCAATGGGGAAATAATAGTCTCTTCAAGAAACTGTGAAGATACACCTGGCTGTCTACATGGAAAATGATTAATATGGACCCCTACTTAAAACCATACACAGAAATTAACTGAAAATGAATTAAATACATAAATGTAAGAGTAGACATTATGAACCTCTCAGAAATAAGCATAGAGATAAATCTTTGTATCTTTTGGATTAGGTAGTGGTTTCTTGCACTAAAAGCACAAGCAACCAAAGATAAAAAGACATAACTGGATTTCATCAAATTAAAAATATTTGTGCCTCAAAGGCAACTAGCAAGAAAGTGAAGAAACAGCATACAGAATGAGAGAAAATATCTTTAAATCATGTATCTGACAAGGGTGGAGTATCCAGAATATATAAATAACTCACAACTCAAAAACAAAGAGGCAAACAATCCATTTAAAATGGACAAGGACTTGACTAGACATTTAACCAAAGAAAATATACAAATGGCCAACACACACACAAAGATGTTCAACATCATTAGTCATTTAGGAAATGGAAATCAAAACCATAATGAGGTACCATCCCACACCTCTTAGGATGGCTATTTTCAAAACAAACAAACCAAAAAAAAGTCAAACAGATATTAACAAGTGTTGAAGAGGATGTAGAAAAATTGGAACCAGGTGCACCACTGGTAGAAATGCAAAATTGTGTAGCCATGTTGGAAAACAGTTGAACAGTTCCTCAAAATTACCATATGACCCCACGCATATACTCCTAGATATATATACATGTACAGACGTGTTCATTGCAGCACTAATCATAATAGCCTAAAATGACCACAGCCCAAATGTCCATTAATAGATGAGCAGTTGAATTGGTATATAATACATAATCATATTCAGCATAAATGATTAAAGTACTGATATCTGCTACATAATGAATAAATCTCCAAAACATTATGCTAAGTGAGAAAAGCCAGACACAAAACGTAATGAATAGGATGATTCCATTTATATGAAATATCAAGAATAGATAAATCCATAAAGACAGAATGCAGATTGTTGGTTGCCTAATGTTTGAGGGAGTGGGAATGGGGAGAAATTGCCTAATGGATAAAGGGATTTGTCAAACAAACAAATGAACAAAAAATTGCAGTGTTAATTCCTGTCTGAGTTTCTAGACACCAATCTGCTCTAGAAATTCCAGACTTTCCAGTCATCATTATTGTGTAGATCAATTCTTTATAATAATTCGTGTACATTTATAATTCATATATAAAATATTTCCTATAGGAATTTGTAAAATTTATCTTCCAGTTATAAACATTTATGGAAAATTGATTAGGTGTATATAAATGTGTATATAGACAGGTGTAGACAGAGATGCATACACATACAGATATGTACTCATTTATTTACTATCATAATTAATAATGTATCTGTCACTGGAGATCATAACCAATACAATTGGAAAGACATTATTATAATGGACTGAAATAGATGACTCAAACCTAAAATAGGGCTTTTATATATATATATATATTTTTTTTTTAAGTGCATTCGTTCAGGTTCCATGTATGAAAGAGACTGGATTGTTCTGGGTCTGTTCCTTCTATGACAGACTTGTAATACCGAGATTAGAATGTATTTCAAGTTAGTTTTTAAAAAATTGAAGTACTGTGTGCAATGTACTCTAAGTAACCAAGATATATTTCAATAATTTTACCTTACTTATATAAAGATAGTCTTCTATAGAAGCACTGATCTGATTTAATCATCTAATATGAAGTCTATTTATTAAATCAAGTACATTATAAAGGTTAGGCATTAATAATCTGTTCTATACATTTAGTTCATGTGCATAATTTGGGAGATACTTGATGCATCAGTCTATGAGCCTTTGTGCTAAGAAAAGATGTGATATCTGTGATGTGGAAATATGAATACATAAAATTAATAATTCCTTAGGCAGAAATACTTGTTCCTCTAGTGCAATGGCTTTCAAACTAATCTTGGTAGAGCCTGAGGAATTCCCTAGAATTATTTGATGGTTGGCAAAGTGCGGGGGTGGAAAACAGAGCCAGCCAGACTCATGTTCCCCAAATACACATAGTAAAAACACACACTTATTTTAATCAGAAAAAGCTCCATTTACATGTCTTCCATATGGGTTATCTACATCATGTTTTCCTTGAAGAAAAAGATGTACATATCAGGTTTAAAAAGCCTTAAGTAGTGATTGCTTTGTAACCAGCAGAACTGATCAGTGTTGGAAACTGAAATGCATGTTTTTGAAAAAAATCTTGAAGTATGCACTTTATAACGATATTTTTTTTGTCATGTCACTTTTTTAAAGATGACTCTAAGAGATGCAAAGTAGAAACATCACTGGGTTGAGTAAGAAGTCCCAGACTCAACTTATTTCTGATTTGCAAGTTAACAGCTTTGCATCCTATGGGCTTCCCTGGTGGCTCAGAGGTTAAAGCGTCTGCCTGGAATGCAGGAGTTTGATCGCTGGGTCGGGAAGATCCCCTGGAGAAGAAAATGGCAACCCACTCCAGTACTCTTGCCTGGAGAATCCCATGGATGGAGGAGCATGGTAGGCTACAGTTCATGGGGTCGCAAAGAGTTGGACACGACTGAGCGACTTCACTTTCACCTTCAGCTTTGCATCCTAGGGTAAGTCAACTGATTTTTCTGGATTTCTGTTTCCTTTTTGGTAAAATGAGGTTGACTTAGATTAAAGTATCAAACAGGTTTTAAATCTTGTGCAAAATCTGGTGACTGTTGTTGCCTTTCTAAAGTAATGTGTTTAGAAAAATTCTGAGGCTCAATAGGAAAGATCTCTGTAATCCTTTAACAGTATCTTCCATGGACAAGCAAATGGGTCAGGAAAGCTTTTGGGCAATTGAACATCCCTGGGCTAGGTGATCTCTTAAAATCTTTTCTAATCTTAAGGAGTGTAACATCTAAAAAAAAAAAAAAAACAAGTAAGTAGCACATCAAGTAAAATGCAAAGCACATGAATAAATTACAAAATGCAAAAAATTTTCTATATATATAACTCTGCTGTACACATGAGACTAATGTGACATTGTAAATCAATTATAGTCCAATAATTTAAAAATTTAAATTTAAAATGGAATAAATTTCTGAGCAGATTGACAACCAAATGACATGAATGAGACAAAGAGGGAGGGATGAATACGTGGAACACAGGACTTTTAAGGCAGTGAAACTATTATGTTACTATATGTAATGTTATATCATAATGCTATAATGGATACATTATGAATTTGTCAAAATCCATAAAACTGTAAAACACAAAGAATGAAGCCTAATGTTAACTATGAACTTTAGTAAATAATAATTTATCAATACTGGTTCATCAATTATAACAAAATATATTCCATTAATGCACGATGTTAATAATACTGGAAATTAGGGGATGAGGAAAAGTATGAGAACTCTCTGTGCCTTTTGTTCAATTTTTATTGAAACTTCCTAAATAAAACTGCTCTAAAAAGTAAACCAATACAATATTGTAAAGTAATTAGCCTCCAATTAAAATAAATAAATTTATATTTTAAAAAGTAAACTAATTTGTTAATTTTTAAAGTGAGAAAGATTACATATACCACTTATTACAAAAGCACACTGACAAATGATGACAATAGGGGAAGATTCAAAGAATAATAAAAATAAAGACTTGCCTACATCCCCAGTTGCTTCTTCCCTAGCTTCTTTTTATTTTATTTTATTTTTTTAATTTAATTTTATTTTTAGACTTTACATAACTGTATTAGTTTTGCCAAATATCAAAATGAATCCACCACAGGTATACACGTGTTCCCCATTCTGAACCCTCCTAGCTGGATTTAGAAAAGACAGAGGAACTAGAGATCAAATTGCCAACATCCGTTTGATCATTGAAAAAGCAAGAGAGTTCCAGATAAAAACATCTACCTTTGCTTTATTGACTATGCCAAAGCCTTTGACTGTGTGATTAACAATAGACTGTAGAAAATTCTCAAAAAGATGGGAATACCAGACCACCTTACCTGCCTCTTTAGAAATCTGTTTGCAGGACAAGAAGCAGTAGTTAGAACTGGACATGGAACAACAGACTGGGTCCAGATCAGGAAAGGAGTATGTCAAGGCTGTACATTGTCACCCTACTTATTTAACTTATATGCAGAGTACATCATGCAAAATGCTGTGCTGGATGAAGCACAAGCTGGAATCAAGATTACTGGGAGAAATATCAATAACCTCAGATACACAGATGATACCACCCTTATGGCAGAAAGTGAAGAACTTAAGAGCCACTTGATGAAAGTGAAAGAGGAGAGTGGAAAAGTTGACTTAAAACTCAACAGTCACAAAACTAAGATCATGGCATCCAGTCCCATCACATCATGGCAAATAGATGGGGAAACAATGGAAACAGTGACAAACTATTTTGGAGGGCTTCAAAATCACTGCAGATGGTGACTGCAGCCATGACATTAAAAGACACTTGCTCCTTGGAAGAAAAGCTATGGACAACTTTCACAGCATATTAAAAAGCAGAAACATTACTTTGTCAACAAATGTCCATCTAGTCAAAGCTATGTTTTTTCCAGTAATCATGTATGGATGTGAAAGTTGGACCATAAAGAAAGCTGAGCGCTGAAGAATTGATGCTTTTTTTTTTTTTTTTTTCAGTTTTTATTACTGCTTTATTGTTTTATATACAAATAGAAAAATATTTTTTTCTGCTATTTAATCTTTTTTTTTTTTTTTTTTTTTAGATTTTTTTTTTTTAATTTTATTTTATTTTTAAACTTTACATAACTGTATTAGATTTGCCAAATATCAAAATGAATCCGCCACAGGTATACATGTGTTCCCCATCCTGAACCCTCCTCCCTCCTCCCTCCCCATTCCATCCCTCTGGGTCATCCCAGTGCACCAGCCCCAAGCATCCAGTATCGTGCATCGAACCTGGACTGGCAACTCATTTCATACATGATATTTACATGTTTCAATGCCATTCTCCCAAATCTTCCCACCCTCTCCCTCTCCCACAGAGTCCATAAGACTGTTCTATACATCAGTGTCTCTTTTGCTGTCTCGTACACAGGGTTATACTCTTGAGAGTCCCTTGGACTGCAAAAAGATCCAACCAGTCCATCCTAAAGGAAATCAGTCCTGAATGTTCATTGGAAGGACTGGTGCTGAAGCTTGAAACCCCAATAGTTTGGCCATCTGATGTGATGAACTGACTCATTGGAAAAGATTCTGAAGCTGGGGAAGATTGAAGGCAGGAGGAGAAGGGGACGACAGAGGATGAGATGGTTGGATGGCATCACCTACTCAATGGACATGAGTTTGAGTAAGCTCCAGGAATTGGTGATGGACAGGGAAGCCTGGAATTCTGCAGCCCATAGGGTCACAAACAGTTGGACAGGACTGAGTGACTGAACTGAACTACCTTCTTATCTTATTACAAGAACTCTGACATAAGTAAAATGTGTGCTGACCATAGACAATCTCTACTCTAGCCATGCTGAAGTATTTGTAGTTTCTTTAATGTTCCATGATGGCAAGTGCCTCTAAGCCAGAGAACATGCTGCTGCACTCCCCTTGCTTCTTCACCTGGCTAACTCCTTCTTAGCCTTTAAGTCATAGTTTATATATCACTTCCTATAGGAAAGTATGGGCTTCTCTGGTGGCTCAGTGACAGAGAATCCATCTGCCAATGCAGGAAGCATGGGTCTGATCCCTGGGTTGGGAAGATTCCTTGGAGAAGGAAAGGGCAACCCACTCTAGTATTCTTGTCTGGGAAATCCCATGGACAGAGAAACCTGGCAGACTATAGTCTGGGGGGGGGTCACAAAAGAGTTGGATATGACTTAGTAACTAAACAACAAATAGGAAAGTATGCCTGATCACCTCTTATATTCACCAACACATAATAAGATATCTCTTCTAAATTCTCTCAGCACCACTTTCTTATTTTTCTATATCATCCTTATCTTTCTATCTTTAGAAATACCTCGTAATTTGTACATCATTCCACAGTAAATAATTAGTTTCTTAAGAGTAGAGATAATGTCGTATCCACGTTAGTATTTTTACCCCTAAAAAAGTGCCTGAAAGTGAAAGACTCTTTGTAACCCCATGGACTATACAGTCCATGGAATTCTCCAGGCCAGAATACTGGAGTGGGTAGCCTATCCCTTCTCCAGCGGATTTTTCTCACCCAGGAATCAAATGTCTCCTGCATTGTGGGTGGATTCTTTATCAACTGAACTATCAGGGAAGTCCCCTTCCAAAAAAAAAATAAATAAATAAAAATAATAATAAGTGCCTACTGTATATTAATTGCAAGAGTTGAACACAACTTAGCAACTAAACAACAAAATATGGTTTGTGATTAAAAATATGGGTTGAATGATTAATTTAACTACCACTCATAGCAGCATTTTAAAACTTAGATATTATAAAATATAGCAAGTAAGATTTTTAAAGTTTTTTTTTTTTTTTATGACCGAGAATGCTTTTTTTTCCTTTTTTTATTTTCTCAGAGCATATCAAACCCATTGTAGGAAACAACAAAAAAATGTAGAATGGAGTTGGAAAGGCTATGTACCACTTGCTGAAAGGTCAGTCACTACAACAGATACTTAATTTGTTTTTCCCCACCTTTACTTCAAGCTAGTTATTATAAATTTAATATACAGTCTTCTCCAATGCCTTCATTTAATATTTTACTATTGCTTGCTGCTGCTGCTAAGTCGCTTCAGTCATGTCTGACTCTGTGCGACCCTAGAGACCGCAGCCCACCAGGCTCCTCTGTCCCTGGGATTCTCCAGGCAAGAACACTGGAGTGGGTTGCCATTTCTTTCTCCAATGCATGAAAGTGAAAAGTGAAAGTGAAGTCGCTCAGTCGTGTCTGACTTCTAGTGACCCCATGGACTGCAGCCTATCAACCTCCTCCATCCATGGGATTTTCCAGGCAAGAGTACTAAAACCATATGTGATTTGCATATATTTCCTCTATTATGAGAGAAAGTGAAAAGAAATGGAATTATCCATAATTCCTCCCAAGCTCCATCTACATGAACAAACCTGTTTGTTTTGACTGACTTAACCATTTCATAGCTTAGTGAAGCTATGAGCCAAGCATGCAGGGCTACCCAAAGACATATGGATCATAGTGAAGAGTTCAGACAAAAAGTGGTCCACTGGAGGAGGAAAGGGCAAACTACTCCAATATTCTTGACCTGAGAACCCCATGAACAGTGTGAAAAGGCAAAAAGATATGACACCAGTTGAGCCCACCAGGTTGGGAGGTGTCCAATATGCTACTGGAGAAGAGCAGAGGGCAATTACTAATAGCTCCAGAAAGAATGAAGAAGCCAGGCAAAGGGGGAAACAATGCTCAGTTGAGGATGTATCTGGTGGTGAAAGTAAAGTCTGATGGCTTTTCCTATTAGGAAACTGAAATGTTAGGTCCATGAATCAAGGTAAATTGGACATGGTCAAGCAAGAGATGGCTAGAGTGAACATCGACATCTTAGGAATCAGAGAACTAAAATGGATGGGAATGAGCAAATTTAATTCAGTTCAGTTTAGTTTAGTCACTCAGTCATGTCTGACTTTGTGACTCCATGAACTGCAGCACGCCAGGCCTCCCTGTCCAACACCAACTCCCGGAGTCTACTCAAAGTCATGTCCATTGAGTCGGTGATGCCATTCAAATATCTCATCCTCTGTTGTCCTCTTCTCCTCCTGCCCTCAAACTTTCCCAGCATCAGGGTCTTTTCAAATGAGTCCACTCTTCACATAAGGTGGCCAAAATACTGGAGTTTCAGTTTCAACATCAGTCCTACCTGTGAACACCCAGGACTGATCTCCTTTAGGATGGACTGGTTGGATCTCCTTGCAGTCCAAAGGACTCTCAAGAGTCTTCTCCAACACCACAGTTGAAAAGCATCAATTCATCAGCACTCAGCTTTCTTCACAGTCCAATTCTCACATTCGTACATGACCGCTGGAAAAACCATAGCCTTGACTAGATGGCCCTTTGTTGGCAAAGTAATGTCTCTGCTTTTTAATATGCTATCTAGGTTGGTCATAACTTTCTTTCCAAGGAGTAAGTGTCTTTTAATTTCATGGTTGCAATCACCATCTGCAGTGACTTTGGAGCCCAAAAAGACAAAGTCAGCTACTGCTTCCATTGTTTTCCCATCTATTTGTCATGAAGTGATGGGACCAGATGCGATGATCTTAGTTTTCTGAATGTTCAGCTTTAAGCCAACTTTTTCACTCTCCTCTTTCACTTTCATCAAGAGGCTCTTTAGTTCCTCTTCACTTTCTGCCATAAGGGTGGTGTCATCTGCATATCTGAGGTTATTTATATTTCTCCCAGCAATCTTGATTCCAGCTTGTGCTTCCTCCAGCCCAGCATTTCTCATGATGTACTTTGCATATAAGTTAAATAAGCAGGGTGGCAATATACAACCTTTTCCTATTTGGAAACAGTCTGTTGTTCCATGTCCAGTTCTAACTATTGCTTCCTGACCTGCATACAGTTTTGTCAAGAGTCAGATCAGGTGGTCTGGTATTCCCATCTCTTTCAGAATTTTCCACATTTATTGTGATCCACACAGTCAAAGGCTTTGGCATAGTCAATAAAACAGAAATAGATTTTTTTTTCTGGAACTCTCTTGCTTTTTCAATGATCCAGCGGATGTTGGCAATTTGATCTCTGGTTCCTCTACCTTTTCTAAAACCAGCTTGAACATCTGGAAGTTCACGGTTCAAATATTGCTGCAGCCTGGCTTGGAGAATTGTGAGCATTCCTTTACTAGCGTGTGAGATGAGTGCAATTGTGCAGTAGTTTCAACATTCTTTGGCATTGCCTATTTTTGGGATTGGAATGAAAACTGACCTTTTCCAGTCCTGTGGCCACTGCTGAGTTTTCCAAATTTGCTGGCTTATTGAGTGCAGCACTTTCACAGCATCATCTTTTAGGATTTGAAAGAGCTCAACTGGAATTCCATCATCTTCACTACCTTTGTTTGTAGTGATGCTTCCTAAGGCCCCCTTGACTTCACATTTCAGGATGTCTGGTTCTATGTGAGTGATCACAGCATCATAATTAACTGGGTCATGAAGATCTTTTTTGTACAGTTCTTCTGTGTATTCTTGCCACCTCTTCTTAATATCTTCTGCTTCTGTTAGGTCCATACCATTTCTGTCCTTCATCGAGCCCATCTTTGCATGAAATATTCCCTTGGTATCTCTAATTTTCTTGGAGAGATCTTAGTCTTTCCCATTCTATTGTTTTCCTCTATTTCTTTGCATTGATCGCTGAGAAAGGCTTTCTTATCTCTCCTTGCTATTCTTAATTCAGATGACTATATGTACTACTGTGGGTGAGAATCCCTTAGAAGAAATGGAATATCCCTCATAGTCAATAAAAGAGTCTGAAATGCAGTATTTGAGTGCAATCTCAAAAACAAAATTATCTTAGTTCATTTTGAAGCAGACCATTCAACATGACAATAATCTAAGACTATGCCCCAACCATTAATGCTGAAAAAGATGAAGTTGATTGGTTCTCTGAAGATCTACAAGATCTTCCAGAATTAACACACACACACACACACACACACAAACCCAATGATGTCCTTTTCATCATAGGGGATTGTAATGCAAAAGTAGGAAGTCAAGAGATATCTGGAGAAATAAGCAAGTTTAGCCTTGGAGTACAAAATGAGGCAAGGCAAAGGCTAACAGAGTTTTGCCAAGATAACACATTGGGTATAGGAAACACCCTCTTTCAACAACACAAGATATGGCTCTACACATGGACATTACCAGATGGTGAATACTGAAATCAGATTGATTATATTGTTTGCAGCCAAAGATGGAAAAGCTCTATACAGTTGGCAAAAACAAGTCCTGGAGCTGACTGTGGTTCAGATTATGAGCTCCTTATTTCAAAATTCTAACTTAAATTGAAGAAAGTAAGAAAAATATTACTAGGCCACTCAGGTATGTCCCAAATCAAATCCCTTATGATTATACAGTGGAGGTGACAAATAGATTCAAGGGATTAGATCTGGTAGGCAGAGTGTCTGAGGAACTATGGATGAAGGTTCATAACATTGTACAGGGGGCAGTGACCAAAATCAGCATGGCCTTGAAGGCACTCCCTAATATTCAGAATTTCACTTGTCTTTTTTATATCTATAGGACACATAGTAGTCAGCTGACAAAAAGAAAGATTTCAATTTGCAAAGACTCAATTCAGCATTTTACTTTACATATATATGTAGCAGCAGTATCACTAGATATAAATATCTCAAAAATGTCATCTATTTTTAAAGAATGTCTGTTTTTGACAGTACTGATTATTTGAAACTAAAAGAAAAGCAAAAATGCCCACATAAAATACTGCAAGTATCATCATCTGCATTTAATAAAGCTCAGGAGAAAATATTGATAAAAAATGTTTTAGCATTTTCCAGAATTTATTACAAAATACCCTGTTTACTCTAGAGCTCTCCACAGCATATTTTTCTACACAAAATAATTCTTTGTTTGACTCCAGTGTATCTTGCAAAATTCAGAGCCCTAAATGAGAAATTTAGAAAGTGTATTCAACGTGTTTTCTGTGATTTTCTCTTTTCTCCTTTCCCACTATCTAAAAAGTGTATTACCCATCTAAAATTATTATTACACTATTTAGAAACTCTATGAACACAAAAATTATGTTTTTGAAAGTACTGAGTTTATTTTAAAACATTGCATCAAGTTTAAATTTCAGTAAACAAAGCCATGTCTTCATTATATGTTGATTTTGGCAAAGAGCACAGACTTGCATACATCAAATGATATGATAAAGTAATTTAAAGTAAAATGTGTCTGCTTTCAGTAATGTGGAACCAAAGTACAATAGTAGTGTGGAACTAAAGCACAATATACATGTCTTTTGGCTGATGTAGGCCATAATGTTTCTTGTCTTCTAAGAAATTTTCAAAATTAATATTTAAAAAATTGATCCTTTTGTCTGATACTTATGGTATTCACTGGAATAAAGGCATAGAAAAGATTCTCTGCTTAGATTAATGCACTCATACAATAAGCTGAAACAAAAATGTCAAGAGATCGTGGCATTCATGATCATAAGTTGCTTTAAAAGGGGAAAGATTTCCAATCTATTTTAAAAGTTAATTAAAAGTCTGAGTTCTTTGGAAAAGGATGCCATTTTAAACTTATTTGCCATCCCACTTCCATAACATACATATGCATATTTCTTCAGGGCAAGCAGCTTAGCAACATAATTGCATGAAAGTAAAGCAAGAAACTTTGTGGTTAAGCAAGAAACTTTTCAACTGAATACATCTTTTTGTGTGTGTGTGGGAGGTCATCTGTTCTGGTCACTGAAATATGCAATGAAAGGCTACATTTAGAAGCCTAGAAAACCTGTGATTCAGTACATAGAACTCTTTTAAACTTTTAACTACAAAGGAATGTGAATGTTATAAATACCACAGGAAATTACAATGTATGACATATCATAAACATTATCTGCAACTACGTTTTAGTCACAATAATTTCACATTAAAAAGGTACAGACTTTTGTTCACTAAAATTAATGAGGCAATTTGGGAACAAGAGACAAATTCTCACTCGCCTTTTAAAATTATTCAATTTAGAGATACAGATATAATTAAACTGCAATAATAATACCGAAAAAGGGAACAGGTACTTGCTTTTTAAAATCACTGAAGTACATAAAATGCCTTAGCAGACAACAATAGTATTCCATGACACCTACTTAAAATTTCATGTTCATTTCCTACTTTCCTCATCACAATGTTAACATTTTAATTATGTACTCATTTTAACTGTTTGCATGTGAAAGTACAAACTAATCAATTATTTTAACATTAAGCCTATTTCTTTTGAAGCCATGATAATTTTGATATTTTATAAAAAGCAATGGAGACTCCTTTTTTAGGATGCTTAAGGCAGAATATTTAAGATTCATGCTTGCTGCTTTGCCTGAGCTTCTGCTTCCTGAAATGAAAAAAAAAAAAAAAAAAAAGAACAGATTTAAATATCATAAAACAGACATCCATGTGTATTTTTAGTAAACTATATTATCTCAAATCACTAAGAATATTCAAAATCAGAAAAATAGCCCCCAGAAAAAGATGGCTTAAAAATTCTTAATAGAAAAAACTGTAATATAGAAACTTCTGCCTAGAAACAGATGTAATAGAGAACTGTCTACAATTCCATAAAAGCGAGTGATTTACACTTGTGTCAATTATAGTTACCATTTTATTTAAAAGTAGCTAATTTCCTTTTTGAGTAATTTTTCACAAAAATTCAGTGTTCAAAAACATTGTCATCTACAGTTTCCAGTCTGCTGAGTTTTGTTAAATTAAGGCTTAAGTTACTTAGGAAATGTGTTATTTGCTAAAATGCTGTTTTTAAATTTCATAGCAGTTCCTGTGGACAGTGAGTACTTCTACCATAGGAACTCTGATCTATAGGTGTGCTCTGGCACTTAAGATAGTACTCGACACAAAATACAATTCAAGGAAAAATATATGGAAATAAAGATGGGTGGCATGAGTGAATTTGGTGAAAGAAACCTCAGATTTGAATTGTAGAAATCATATATACTAGAAAATCAGCACCTAAACACCTGTCTGTAATAGACTATCAGGAGGAGTGGAAGCAATTGAATATTCCAAAATAAGCCTCTGATGCTAACACCAGAAGAAAGGAAAAATAAAAGGTGCTACATTTTTACCCCCCTACCAAAAAAAAAGAAGTAAAAATGATAGAAGGAAACCAGAATACAGTGTAATTCATTCTTAATATATCCTTAACAAAACAGATGTAATACACTATTGACTCACCTTCCCTAAGCTCTTTTGAAATTTCTAAGGTAGTGTTTGGCTGTCAAAATGAGTATGTCTTAGACCCACGTTATGTATTTTGTTTCATTTTATTAAACAAGCTTCTAAATATTTCCTCACACAGCACAATGAATTTTATACCAAAACCCTTCAATGGCCTAGCATATATAGGTGGGGAAGCAAAGGTATAAAAATGTGATTATGTGACTAATGTAATGTCCTTCTTCTTACGATCACCTAATACCTGAGTAACTAGTATTTTGGAGACAGCCTAGTTCCCTAAAGTCACACTTACCAGTCTTTACTGTAATTTGTCACAAACTGTGTAGCTTTCAGTTATCCTTTATAATGGAATAAATTACTAGCACAAAAATCCAAAAAAAAGACAATTAAAAATTCTTTGTAATTTGTCTTTGAGAACACACACTATTTAATATACTGTATGTAAATATATACTATACTTATATTTACTCATAAGTATATTATATTATATATACTTAAATATACATACTATATTATATATACTTAAATATAACCTGTAATTATAGTATATTAAATACACTATACTTATATTTAAATATAAAATAACTATATATTAAAATTGTTTACTTTTTAAGATATATTTTATTCTTAAAATATGTAAATTGTGCTAAAAGCTTTATTATTATGTAAAAGTAAGTGTCTAGTATTTATAGAATCACGAGTTATTTAATCAACCAGAGAGCTTTAGAAATAGGAATATGATGTGTTCTTTACCTCTACTCCCACTATAAACATCATTCTATAAATGCATTGGTTTTGAGTCATATAATCCTGGGCTCAAATTCCATATCTGCTACTCAATTATTATGTAGTCTTGGTCAAATTACTTAAATTATCTGAGTATCAGTTTCCTTCTCTGTAAAATGGAATTGAGGATACCTAGCTCTTAAGGGTGGAATAAAGATAAAATGAGGTGAATGTGAAATGTGTAGCTCAGTGCTTGGTTCATTGCAGATATCCGTATTTTTTTCCTACCTTTCTTCTTTCCACTTTCTGGATTAAGTGGAAAGTAACAAGACCAACACCACAGCTAAATGTTATTAACATACAGTTTCCCTTGGAGATGTAGTAAAACGGAATAGATTTAGTAGAAATGGGAATGTTTTAAATCTCACAGTAGAGGCAGATTTTCATGGCTTCTCCCTAGAGTCAGGTGGTTCAAAGTCAATGAGAATACTTCTTTAACCAGCATGTTTTGGTCCTTCAACATGTTAGTGAACATGGCTTTTCCACATCACTGGATTTTTATATTTTAGCAAAAATATATCAGTTATTTTATTCCATATAAAAACTATCAACTCTACTGAAATGTAAGAAATGCTAGTGCTAAGAAATTAGAGTTTGTATTAATAAAATAGTAAATAGCAAAAAAAAGTAAATAGTAAATATCTTTATACACTATGTTGAAATGCATCCAATATTCAAAAGAATAAAAAAAAATAATTTTCTTAAATAGGATTCCTTGCTTTATGGAACTATTTGCTACTGGGTACGTTTAAATAACAAGTTTTCCAGTGCACTGGCTTTTAATAATTTTTAAATATAAAGAGAATGTATTTTAATTATTTGGAAAAGAAAGGGAAAAATAGGCATATTATTAGTTATGATTCTAATCTCTTTTGCCCTATAAATATATTTTAAATGTAATTAGAATGTTACTTATACAATAAAAAGAATTCTGTAGCTCACTATAATGTATCTTTTCAGAAACTATCATTTTTTAACGACAACATGAGTTTATTAAGTGGATAAACCATTTTTGTTGATCCTATTTTTAGATATTTAACTTGTTTACAAATTTTTTAAGATATAAATAACATTTTTATTTTTTTATTCATAAAGCCTTTTCCATGTATAAAATTATTTCAATAGGCTTTAATACCCAGCAAAATTACTGGATGAAGAATTGTAAACATTTTTTAGGTCCCTAATATATATATTTGCCATTTTGGTTTTCAAACAGTAGTACCAATTTATACCATCATCAGTAATATTTGAGAGAATATGTTTCAATGCACCCTTCTCAGCATTGAACATTGTCACTCTTTTATATGTGTTAACTTCACAGATGAGTACTGTATCTACTTTTATCATATTTCTTTTATTATGACTGCACTTTTCCAATGCGGGTTACTTAGCTGTATCTCTTATTTTCTATACTTTCTTTTCAGCCAGTTCTTTCTGGAAGACTTATTGTCTTGTTAAATTAAAGGGGAAAACTCAGTGCACCAGCCCGAAGCATCCAGTATCATGCATCGAACCTGGACTGGCAACTCATTTCATACATGCACTGGGACGACCCAGAGGGATGGAATGGGGAGGGAGGAGGGAGGAGGGTTCAGGATGGGGAACACATGTATACCTGTGGTGGATTCATTTTGATATTTGGCAAAACTAATACAATTATGTAAAGTTTAAAAATAAAATAAAATTAAATTAAAAAAAATAAAGGGGAAAACTCTTCTGATATAAAATTTATCACTTTTAATCTTGAGAAAACCTATTAAATACTAACATTTAAAGTCTCCCTATTACCAATCTACCCTCAACTCCACTGTCAATTCTGGACAGCTTTTTGTTATCCCAATCTATCAGCTCCCTCTAGTTCAATCCTTGATAATATCCGCTGTTCATTTACTCTATTCCTACTTCTAGGGTTAAACAAGGATGGAAAAAACACTATAAATAAGTTGACTGGCTTCATAATGGGCTCATCAGTTCTAACTTCATCTGGGCCTTTCATCTTGCTAAGCCATCATTCCATCCATGGTTTTAGCCTATTCTTTAGCTTATTATTATTATTTTCAACAAGTGAATACTTTCAATTCTCAATGAATTTCCCATCCTTCATAGCAGATGATTTTTCTTCCTACCTCATACTAAAGATAAAACATTTTCAAATATGAACTTCCCTAAACTCCCTTGCACATTAAAACTTCTATTTTCATCTTTCTTTCCTCATTCTTTCCAGTCTCAGAAGAAAACTGCATACCCTTTCCTTTCCAAGACTAACCCCTCCCTTGGATCACTCACTTTTCTGTTTCCTCCATGACTTTTGCTTTATTTCCCAATCACCCAGGTTAAAAGCCTTAGAGATTGCTTCAATCCTTCCCAATTCTTTTCATACATAAGAATCTAGTAAACTGCCAAATTCTATCACAAGTGATTTTTCTGTGCCTCTTAAATCCATCTTTTCTTTTCCATAGATGCTGTCCCACTTTAGGTATTCTCTTCTGGACTCTTAACGTACCCTCTAATGGGTCAGCCCAATTCTAATATCTTATTTATTCAATGTTTCACAATCCACAGAGCTGCCAAATTTATTTTCTTAACACAAAGATCAAATCACATCTTAAAATACAGATATAATCACCTCATTGCCTTCCCTCATTCCACACCACGGTTTTTACATGCCTAGAAGATGAAGTTGAAAGTATTTAGCATAGCATTCATAATCTGGTCCCAACCTTCCTAGCCAATCTCACCTCCTATTGCATCTTATTTTATTTAATATGTCCTATTAATGCTGGACTGGAAGAAACACAAGCTGGAATCAAGATTGCCGGGAGAAATATAAGTAACCTCAGATATACAGATGACACCACCCTTATGGCAGAAAGTGAAGAGGAACTAAAAAGCCTCTTGATGAAAGTGAAAGTGGAGAGTGAAAAAGCTGGCTTAAAGCCGAACATTCAGAAAATGAAGATCATGGCATCTGGTCCCATCACTTCATGGGAAATAGATGGGGAAACAGTGGAAACAGTGTCAGACTTTATTTTTTTGGGCTCCAAAATCACTGCTGATGGTGACTGCAGCCATGAAATTAAAAGACGCTTACTCCTTGGAAGGAAAGTTATGACCAACCTAGACAGCATTTTCAAAAGCAGAGACATTACTTTGCCAACAAAGGTCTGTCTAGTCAAGGCTATGGTTTTTCCTGTGGTCATATATGGATGTGAGAGTTGGACTGTGAAGAAGGCTGAGCTCCAAAGAATTGATGCTTTTGAACTGTGGTGTTGGAGAAGACTCTTGCGAGTCCCTTGGACTGCAAGGAGATTAAACCAGTCCATTCTGAAGGAGATCAGCTCTGGGATATCTTTGGAAGGAATGATGCTAAAGCTGAAACTCCAGTACTTTGGCCACCTCATGCAAAGAGTTGACTCACTGGAAAAGACTGTGATGCTGGGGGGGATTGGGGGCAGGAGGAGAAGGGGACGACAGAGGATGAGATGGCTGGATGGCATCACTGAGTCGATGGACGTGAGTCTGGGTGAACTCCGGGAGTTGGTGATGGACAGGGAGGCCTGGCGTGCTGCGATTCATGGGGTCACAAAGAGCTGGACACGACTGAGCGACTGAACTGCACTGAACTGATACTAGGTTCATGCTACACCACACTGCTGCTCCCCAAATATACCATCAGGTGCAGCTATATCCAACTGCAGTGGTTCCTGCTGCAACCTCTGTGAAAGACGCTTAGTGTTACTTCAGTATTTTGGAATCCCTAATAGCTCAAATGACAATTCCTCTGTGAAATCTTCCCCAAACTCCTTAATAGTAATTTATGATTATTTCTTCTGGATTCCTACTAAACTTTATTCATACCAGTCATATAGAATTTACCACAGTATATCATAATTATTTGTAGACATATTCATTGTATAATTATCTGCATACATGTCCCTCTCTAGGTTATAAACACTTTAAAGATAGAGATTATGCTGTATTCTCTGTATTTGCCCTACCATCAATATCAAGTCAATAATTGACACTCAGTAAATATTTACTGAATGAATAAATGAATGAATAACTTGCACTTTTCACTGAAAGTCATCAGTCATAGAAAATGGACTATCCTTCCTTTCATACTTTCTCTAATATATGCACTGAAATCAGAGACAATTTGGGTTTTACTAACTTGTTTAAGGGCTTCCCAAGGTGGCACTAGTGTTAAAGAACCCTCCTGCCAAGGCAAGAGATGTAAGAGATGCAGGTTCAATCACTGGGTTGGGAAGATCCCTTGGAAGACAGCATGGCAACCCACTCCAGTATTCCTGCCTGGAGAATCTCATGAGAAGAGGAGTCTGGCAGCCTACAGTCTATGCTTTGCTATGCTATGCTAAATCACTTCAGTCGTGTCCAACTCTGTGTGACCCCATAGACGGCAGCCCACCAGGCTCCCCTGTCCCAGGGATTCTCCAGGCAAGAACATTGGAGTGGGTTGCCATTTCCTTCTCCAATGCATGAAAGTGAAAAATGAAAGTGAAGTCACTCGGTCGTGTCTGACTCTTAGCGACCCCATGGACTGCAGCCTACCAGGCTCCACCATCCATGGGATTTTCCAGGCAAAAGTACTGGAGTGGGGTGCCATTGCCTTCTTCAGCCTGCAGTCTATAGGGTCACAAAAAAGTTGGACATGACTGAAGAGACTTAGCATGCACACAACTTGTTTAAAGAAAAATGCCCTACCTAAGATTTCCTACAATTTGAATTATATAAAGCCTAAAATAATACATTTTATCCATGGTAAAACAAAGTTTGGCAAGGGAACAGAATTTCGTAGTAACTCAAAAATGCCTGTAAATGGTCTCTAGTGAAAACATAGACAATAATACAGATAGAAAATTGGAGAAGGAGCTGGAGTTTGAAGAATCTGTTTAACATAAAATTAACTTCTAAGAGCAAAATGTAAAATGCCAGCAGGGGACACACATTTTTATTAAACTAGCCTTTGTGGAGAAGAAATATGGTAAAAAGCAAAGGCATATTTAAAGTCCATTGCTTTGAGACTTTTCTTCAAATTGGCAATTTAATTATCAACTTTTTTCTTTATATGGTCTCCCCTGGGAACTCTGCCATTCAAAAAATTTTGTCATTGGCAGGGGGAAATTTCCAAATTCAGCCAGCAATTTAGTGACCAGTTTTGAGACTCAGATGCTCTTAGTTAAAATTTGAATAGATGACTATGGCATTTGCTTTTACACAAAAACAATAGATACTGCCAAGAAGATTACTATGAACTAAGATGATTTCTGTCTATGTAGACCCATACATGACAACTGGGATAATGGAGTCTTTAAAATTTCCAACCACTTATTTGTGAATGGGTCAGTGAGAAATTTGCTTTCTTGGGCAGCTTGACAGGAAAGTCACTCTGCCTACCTCTTATCCACATACATAATGTATTTGATTATGCACATCTGTTTACCATGCTAGGGATTAAGTGCATGCAGAGCAGGGGCATTTCCTTTTAGCTATGCTGTACTGCCTCTGGCTTAATCTGAGTACTTAATAAAGGAAACTTTACTGATTGGAAAAAAACAAACAAACAAACAAACGAAAAACAACAATAAAGTGGCCTACAAAGAAAAGGAAAACTGAATCATACCTTTGAACCAGGTGGGGCTGTCAAACCTAAAAAGGCATACACTGCATTATTTTCTCTGGCTTCAAAGAAGGCATCATAATCCTTGATAAAAAGAAGGCATGAAGAATTAGCAATATGCAACCTTTGTTGGTTGGAAGGAAAAGAGGAAATTAATTTAAAATGATCTGACTGCTTAACATCTTTGGGGGCAGACAGGTTAGTTAACTTCCATAATGCTAGAATTCTGTAAAGAGCAGTAAAGAGGCAAGGCTTATTGGACCCCAGTTAATGTGGGTTAAAAGATATGCTGTTCTGTGAGACCAGAAATTGGTCTCTTACTTCATAATGCATGGAACATAAGTCTGCCTCAGGGGAAGTAGCTTTCTTCACAGCCCAAAGTAGCCAACTATATGCCAGTAACAGGTTGCTTATTTTTGGTAGGAAACTGTTGTTCCAGTTCACCACTATTTCTCCTGCATTATTTATGCAAATAAAACAAAAATAAATAATTATAAAATAAATAAAATAATAAAAACTAACAATAATTTTAAAAGGTAGAGATGTCTTCAGAACTAATGGAAGACCAGATATTAGCTAGGCATGCCCATGGCCATAAGAATAATAAATCTGTGTTGTGTTTGGAGGAAGGGTATGAGATTTTCGTGAAATAAGACTGAAAGGGAAGTTCAGTTCAGTTCAGTGACTCAGTCGTATCCAACTCTTTGTGACCCCGTGAACCGTAGCATGTCAGGCCTCCCTGTCCATCACCAACTCCCGGAGTCCACCCAAACCCATGTCCACTGAGTTGGTGATGCCACCCAAACAACTCATTCTTTGTCATCCCCTTCTCCTCCTGCCCTCAATCTTTCCCAGAATCAGGGTCTTTTCAAATGAGTCAGTTCTTCACATCAGGTGGCCAAAGTATTGGAGTTTCAGCTTCAACATCAGTCCTACCAATGAACACCTAGGACTGATCTCCTTTAGGATGGACTGGTGGCATGTCCTTGCAGTCCAAGGAACTCTCAAGAGTCTTCTCCAACACCACAGTTCAAAAGCATCAATTCTTCGGTGCTCAGCTTTCTTTATAGTCCAATTCTCATATCCGTACATTACTACTGGAAAAACCATAGCCTTGACTAGATGGACCTTTGTTGGCAAAGTAATGTCTCTGCTTTTTAATGTGCTGTCTCGGTTGGTCATAACTTTCCTTGTTGACTTGTCATCAACAACCAAGATGGCATACTTGAAAACATCAATCACAAAGTAAAAATTACTTTTGTTTCCCTAATCCATACATAAGTTAAAAATTTAAAGAAAATTCATTAATGATACCAAAATAAAAGCTTTACTACTTTTAAGTAGAAAATAAGGTATTCCTCTTTTTAAACTAATTTCAAACTAAATAAGTAAAACAGCTCACCTCTTTACAGCAGCTTCTTCATGAACATACTAAAACAATATCATGCTCTGGTCTGTACTTACATATTCACCAATAACCTTTTGGTGAACGACTCATACATTTGCCTCCAAGTAGAAGGCAAATGGCACCCCACTCCAGTACTCTTGCCTGGAAAATCCCATGGATGGAGGAGCCTGGTGGGCTGCAGTCCATGGGGTCGCTAAGAGTCGGATACGACTGAGCGACTTCACTTTCACTTTTCACTTTCATGCATTGGAGAAGGAAATGGCAACCCACTCCAATGTTCTTGCCTGGAGAATCCCAGGGACAGGGGAGCCTGGTGGGCTGCTGTCTATGGGGTCACACAGAGTCAGACACGACTGAAGAGACTTAGCAGTAGCAGCAGCAGCAGCAGGCAAAATAGGGAAAGGAGTACATCAAGGCTGCATATTGTCACCCTGCTTATTTAACTTACATGCAGAGTACATCATGAGAAATGCTAGGCTAGATGAAGCACAAGCTGGAATCAAGATTGCTGGGAGAAATGTCAATAACCTCCGATATGCAAATGAAACTACCCTTATGGCAGAAAGTGAAGAACTAAAGAGCCTCTTGATGAAAGTGAAACAGGAGAGTGAAAAAGTTGTCTTAAAACTCAACATTCATAAAACTAAGATCATAGCATCCAATCCCATCACTTCATGGCAAATAGATGGGGAAACAGTGGAAACAGTGACAGACTTTTTTTTTTGGGGGGCGGGGCTCCAAAAATCACTGCAGATGGTGACTGCAGCCATGAAATTAAAAGACGCTTGCTCCTTGGAAGAAAAGTTATGACCAACCTAGACAGAATATTAAAAAGCAGAGACATTACTTTGCCAACAAAGGTCCATCTAGTCAAAGCTATAGTTTTTCCAGTAGTCATGTATGGATGTGAAAGGTGGACTATAATGAAAGATGAGCGCCAAATAATTGATGCTTTTGAACTGTGGTGTTGGAGAAGACTCTTGAGAATCCCTTGGACAGCAAGGAGATCCAACCATTCCATCCTAAAGGAAATCAGTCCTGAATATTCATTGAAAGGACGGATGCTGAAGCTGACACTCCAATACTTTGGCCACCTGATGCGAAGAAATGACTTATTTGAAAAGACCCTGATGCTGGGAAAGATTGAAGGCAGGAAGAGAAGGGGCTTACAGAGGATGAGACAGTATTACCAACTCAAGGGACATGAGTTTGAATAAATTCTGGGAGTTGGCAATGGACAGGTAGGCCTGGTATGCTGCAGTTCTTGGGGTTGCAAAGAGTCGGACATGACTGAGTGACTGAACTGAGAAGGCAAAACACCCCTAGGTGTCTAAGATGGATGCAAAGGATAAGCAGGAGAAATGACTGTATGGAGATTTGGGGTGGAAGTAAAAGAAAGAGAATGGGTTTGAGGCAATACATTTGAAAAAAAAAAAAAAAAAAAAAACAAGAATTTTAATTGGTTCCTTACCCCACGGTACTGGCTTTCATTGAAAATCTGAGGTGGTAGGGGGTATCCTGTGGCTGGTCGATTGTTTTCAGGTACATTTTCTCTCATCCACTTCCGATTTTCTTCATTGGCTGCAATATCTTTTTCTTCAAATCCAATTTTGTTAGCTTCTAAGAAACCAAGCACATCTTGCTGTTTTTTCTTAATCTAAGACCCAAAGGACAAGAAATTATATTGTTGAACAAACAACTTTTATTGTTTTTATTTTTCAAATTTAATAAAAGTGTGTTAATGAACTAGTAGAAATGAATTCATACATAGATCAAGATTTGTGGCTTTTCAGAACATATGTGGTTTTCCCTCTTTATTAATGTGTTCTCAGTTATGTCTCATAAGAGGATTGAAGAGCTTTCAGTTCACAGATCCTTTTATCAACCTGATTTTCTTTTTCCTCTGAAATTACCACATCTAATCATGTAGAATAAAAGCTAGCTGATGCATATCAATAATATAAAAAGCAATTAACTAAAAAGTATTTACAAACCTCTCTTAATTTTAGCCCTTGTTGGAAGTCATCCCATATGACCTGTCTAATTCCTGTCTTATAGATCAATGGAACAAAATAGAAAGCCCAGAGATAAATCCACGCACATATGGACACCTTATCTTCGACAAAGGAGGCAAGAATATACAATGGCTTAAAGACAATCTCTTTAACAAGTGGTGCTGGGAACTCTGCTCAACCACTTGCAAAAGAATGAAACTAGAACACTTTCTAACACCATACACAAAAATAAACTCAAAATGGATTAAAGATCTAAACGTAAGACCAGAAACTATAAAACTCCTAGAGGAGAACATAGGCAAAACACTCTCTGACATACATCACAGCAGGATCCTCTATGACCCACCTCCCAGAATATTGGAAATAAAAGCAAAAATAAACAAATGGGACCTAATTAACCTTAAAAGCTTCTGCACATCAAAGGAAACTATTAGCAAGGTGAAAAGACAGCCTTCAGAATGGGAGAAGATAATAGCAAATGAAGCAACTGACAAACAACTAATCTCGAGAATATACAAGCAACTCCTACAGCTCAACTCCAGAAAAATAAATGACCCAATCAAAAAATGGGCCAAAGAACTAAATAGACATTTCTCCAAAGAAGACATACAGATGGCTAACAAACACATGAAAAGATGCTCAACATCACTCATTATCAGAGAAATGCAAATCAAAACCACTATGAGGTACCATTTCACACCAGTCAGAATGGCTGCAATCCAAAAGTCTACAAGTAATAAATGCTGGAGAGGGTGTGGAGAAAAGGGAACCCTCTTACACTGTTGGTGGGAATGCAAACTAGTACAGCCACTATGGAGAACAGTGTGGAGATTCCTTAAAAAACTGGAAATAGACATGCCTTATGATCCAGCAATCCCACTGCTGGGCATACACACTGAGAAAACCAGAAGGGAAAGAGACACGTGTACCCCAATGTTCATCGCAGCACTGTTTATAATAGCCAGGACATGGAAGCAACCTAGATGTCCATCAGCAGATGAATGGATAAGAAAGCTGTGGTACATATACACAATGGAGTATTATTCAGCCATTAAAAAGAATACATTTGAATCAGTTCTAATGAGGTGGATGAAACTGGAGCCTATTATACAGAGTGAAGTAAGCCAGAAAGAAAAACACCAATACAGTATACTAACGCATATATATGGAATTTAGAAAGATGGTAACAATAACCCTATGTACGAGACAGCAAAAGAGACACCGATGTATAGAACAGTCTTATGGACTCTGTGGGAGAGGGAGAGGGTGGGAAGATTTGGGAGAATGGCATTGAAACATGTAAAATATCATGTATGAAATGAGTTGCCAGTCCAGGTTCGATGCACGATACTGGATGCTTGGGGCTGGTGCACTGGGACGACCCAGAGGGATGGAATGGGGAGGGAGGAGGGAGGAGGGTTCAGGATGGGGAACACATGTAAACCTGTGGCGGATTTATTTTGATATTTGGCAAATCTAATACAGTTATGTAAAGTTTAAAAATAAAAAAAAATAAAAAAAAAAAAAAAAGAAAGTGAAAAAAAAAAAAAAATAAGCATCACATAGCTAACAGAAATGAATCTTACCTTAAGAATGTTTCAAGCCTCTATGACTCAATTTTCATCATTTAGAATAGAAACTGAAGAAGATGTAAGAAGATCTAAGCCTGCTTTTATAAGTTTGAAATGTACCTGTACCATTCATTAGCCTTAACATGTAATACTAAGGAATCTTAGAGATAATACACTTATTTTGTCTCCTAATTGTTCCTGCTGCTGCTAAGTCACTTCAGTCGTGACTGACTCATAGATGGCAGCCCACCAGGCTCCCCCGTCCCTGGGATTCTCCAGACAAGAACACTGGAGTGGGTTGCCATTTCCTTCTCCAATGCATGAAAGTGAAAAAATAAAGTGAAGTCACTCAGCTGTGTCCGACTCCTAGCGACCCCATGGACTGCAGCCCACCAGGCCTCTCTGTCCATGGGATTTTCCAGGCAAGAGTACTAGAGTGGGTTGTCATTGCCTTCTCCGGCCCTAATCGTTCCTAGAAGGCTTTAAAATAATAAAATTAATATTTTTAGGTTTATTCCCTGATATGCATTTCTTTTAGAACCTTGATCACACATCTATAGTAATTTACCCAAATTTAAAACTTAGCAAACATTTCTGAGCTGCTGAGCACAATCAATAAATATTTTTTCATGGAACTACACTAAAAAGACTCATGGAGCAGGAGCATCAAAAATACAAAATCAAAAGAAAAAATCTTTTTAATGGAAATCAAAATGCAAAATAAAAAGAAACTTTCATAAAGTCAAATTTTCTTTAGATTTGTATCCCCACACACACATACATACATGCGTAAACAGAGGTCATATTCTGTTCTTCTAACTTGTTTGTGACTACAGGTAATTTTATCTCTCCTCACACAACTCCAGGAAAAAAAAAAAAATTCTCAACTTCTCCCAATAGGAACTGAAATCTCGACAAGATATTTAGATCAGAGCACAGAATGTCCTCCTTTAAAGATCACTTACTGCTGCTACTGCTGCTGCTGCTGCTAAGTCACTTCAGTCATGTCTGACTCTGTGCAACCCCATAGACAGTGGCCCACCAGGCTCCCCCGTCCCTGGGATTCTCCAGGCAAGAACACTGGAGTGGGTTGCCATTTCCTTCTCCAAAGCATGAAGGTGAAAAATGAAAGTGAAGTTGTGCAGTCGTGTCCGACTCTTTGTGACCCCATGGACTGCAGCCTACCAGGCTCCTCCATCCATGGGATTTTCCAGGCAAGAGTACTAGAGTGGGGTGCCATTGCCTTCTTTGAAAGATCACTTACAATCCAGCAAAATTTGTAGCCAATTTTTCTAATAGGAATCATATTTCCTTATTAACTTATAAAATCAAACTTTAATTTATAAATGTAACAATACTACACCCTGGATCAGGAAGATCCTCTAGAGAAGGGAATGGATGCCCACTCCAGTAATCTTGCCTGGAGAATACCATGGACAGAGGAGCCTGGTGGGCTACAATCCATGGGATTGAAAAGAGTCAGACATGACTGAGCAACTAAGCACACCACCTTTTGAATTTTGAGGATTGTTCTTGTTCAGTCACTCAGTCGTGTGTGACTCTGACTCTTTGTGACCCCATGGGCTTCAGCACGCCAGGCTTCCCCATCCCTCACCATCTCCTGGAGCCTGCTCAAACTCATGTCCATAGAGTCGGTTATACCATCCAATCATCTTGTTCTCTGTCGTCCCCTTCTCCTCCTGCCTTCAATCTTTCCCAGCATCAGGGTCTTTTCAAATGAGTCAGCTCTTCACAACAGGTGGCCGAAGTATCGGAGCTACAGCTTCAGCATCAGTCCTTCCAATGAATATTCAGAACTGATTTCCTTTAGGATTGACTGGTTTGATTTCCTTGCAGTTCAAAGGAATCTCAAGAGTCTTCTCCAACACCACAGTTCAAAAGCATCAATTCTTCTGCACTCAGCCTTCTTTATGGTCCATTTCTCACATCCATACATAACTAATGGGAAAACCATAACTTTGACTATATGAACCTGTGTCGGCAAAGTGATGTCTGCTTTTTAATACACTGTCCAGGTTTGTCATAGTTTTCCTTTCAAGAAGCAAACATATTTTAATTTCATGGCTGCAGTCATTGTCTGCAGTGATTTTGGAGCCCAAGAAAATAAAGTCTGTCACTGTTTCCATTGAATTTTGAGGATAATCCATGTAAAAGTCAGTAATAGAAGTGATAGAAGGCTCAGTTAAATTAGTGGGTTTTTATCTCCATGATGCTAAAGGGGGTGTTCAGTTTGTGTGGAGTGTGTCAAGTAATTTGTTCATGATTTGCATATTTACAAATTTAAGTAGATATACATATCTACTTATCTACAGATATCCCATAAATATGGTACTTTGAGGCATTTGCCATTCCAACAGATATTTTTAGTGAATTAAGAGTTACTGTTATATCTAACATGCTAAGAATTATACATGGCCCTCGATGACTGTCACCTGTCATGCTTATGTGAGACAGAAAGCAGAGAACCCTTCAGATAAATAACTGTTTGAGGCCTTTCTCACATTATTGAATGTTTAATATGTTGAGAACACTGTTCTCTATGTACTGAGTTAAGGCGGTAGCCAGGCCTGGTATCAGTGGTCATTATAGTACAGCTTCAGTGATGTCTTTACCCTCTAACCATTAGCTCTGGATCACAAGTATTTCTTCCATCTTCTGGAACTGCCTAACAAGTAAGTACACACGCCTCCTAGAGTATTCCACATCTTCAAAGGGCTGAAAAAAATGGGCTATAATACTTTTTAAAGTAGATTCTGCCCTAGCAATATGAACATTTATCCAGGTTTGAATCTTCAGGAAATGTAAAAAATGTTTCTTAACTTGATATATCTGTAAGTCCATTTTCAAATATCAATTTTACTTCCTACAAGGGATGATTTATATCTAAAGAGTTAGTGCCTATAGGTACATGCTCACTAAAATATATCCCTACAAAGTGGCTTTGGACAGATGTGACTGAAAGCCATACATTGCTAGAACAATTAGAAACAATTGTTCAGAACAATTAGGAATGGGTATCACAAAGTTTCCCTAAGGAATAAAATTTAAAGTTCCTACAGGAAAAAATACTTTGGAGTTAAAATGTTACTGATATCCTTTTCAACACACAAATGTATCTGCAAGTAGACAGTGGCACTGTTCAGGAATTTAGATCAATCTTTTTCAAAGAGGAAACCACACTCCCCACTTCCACCCAAAGAATGCTTACCTGTCAGGGTTTGAGATTTAGGGTATCCATCCCACCAAAGACACAGAGCAGGGCTGCTGAAAAACTGCTGCCTACACGAAAAAACGTGTCTCCAGCTCTCCTCAGTAAGTTTCATGTCTGTCAGCCAAAGGTCAAGTTTTTTTTTTTTTTTTTTTTTTTTTTTTTTTTAAAGAGGGAAACTGATAAGGTTTCTGCTTTAGAAAGTATCAGAGTGAATGTTCAAATTCCAAAGGAAGAACAAAGCTTCAATAATCATGCTTCTAATGGGAAAACAAGAGTCTTTTTCATGACAGTGCTGACCTACAATAAAACATTTAATCAAGATGAGATTTTGTCTTGTTTTATAAATAACCTGACATATTTTCTCAGCTGACACTTTAAAGTGAAGATCGACAGAGATTCCAACTGTGATGCACTAAAATTTAAAATGATTGTCTGACACTGTATTTCATACCTATTCAACAATATTTCTTGGGTGCCTTTTAAGTGTGTAAGAAATTTATGAGGTTCTCTCAAATGTCTAAAGAAAAATAGCAGATTCCCTCCTAAAATTACAATCTAGTGGGAAGGATTAGACATAAATATATTAAAAATTTTAATTACAACAATGGTATTTAAATATGAAAGTAAAACAACCATACAAAGTGTTTAGGTGAGAGGAGTCAAGTGAATGACAAAGCAAATGAGTGGAAGGAACATAGAAGAGAAAGTAAGTGTTTATTGCTATGAGTGATGCCACTTAGACTAAGCTTAATAATGACTTCACAAATGCTACATACATATCCATCTATACTGAATGCAGTCTCATGCTTACTGAAAGCATAATGTGTTTAGTAAAGCTTAATATAAACAACCAGCTGTGAAAAATGAGCTCACAACTATTATGGCATATTGCACTAGAACAATGAAAGTACAGTATTATAAAATAAACCTGTATACTTTCTAAATGGATGCTCGAAATTTCTATTATTAAATTCTTAATGAATAAACACTTATGTATGTATGCATTTTGTCTTTTTTATACAATTCACAATTTGTGACCCAGTCAACTTATGCAAAAATAAATTCAGATATATAGACTCCCTTCAATTGGTTCTATTTGTTTCAAATCTGTCATAACAGAAGCTGCTCTAATTTGTAGAGAAATAATAAGCTTATATTGGCTTAGCCAGTGCCTAATAAGCATTTAAGAGTGGGGTGAAGGAAGCATGAACAAATAGAATTTAAAGCCTTTTTTTTTTTTTTTTTTTTAGTCTTTTACTAATCTACTTACCAAATATACCCAAAAGGAAAATCAAATCTGAATCCCCAGTCTGTTTGGCTATAGACCACAGCAGCATTGCCACTGTGTAGTCATTTGGTAACCAAAGAGATCTGCATGCATTTTTAAGAGAATACTGTAATGAGTCCTTAAGCCACTGGCTTCTTACCGCTTAATCTAATGGTGCAACCACAGCAAGAGACATTTGCTTTCAGCTTGCCTGTTTTGCAATATTTAAAAAAAATGCTTTGCTCACAATCAGCCATGAAAAACTTGTAATTCATATCTCTTTACCAACAAGTCTGCAACAAATCTAGGTTAAGACTATTTAGAATTTTCTTGTTGATCTCCCACCTCTACCCCTAGCTCTCTAGAGTTCTCCTGACAGATATTCCATGATGTGGCAGCATAAGAGCACAATGCAAGGTTTGCTGTTTTATTGCTGCCTGCCATCCCAAAATGCTGTTACTACTTTCTGTTTTAGTTGCACTTCTACCACATTATGTCTAAAGAGATGTTAAGGCCCAAGTAATTTCAGAATTAGAGCCTTGTGTGAAAAGACGAAAAGGTAGATATTTAAAGGTACTTTCTCAAAAATAGCTATTGCTATGTCTTAAGGTGGTCACTGGAGAAGGCAATGGCACCCCACTCCAGTACTCTTGCCTAGAAAATCCTATGGATGGAGGAGCCTGGTAGGCTGCAGTCCATGGGGTCGCTAAGAGTTGGATACAACTGAGCGACTTCACTTTCACTTTTCATTTTCATGCATTGGAGAAGGAAATGGCAACCCACTCCAGTGTTCTTGTCTGGAGAATCCCAGGGACGGGGGAGCCTGGTGGGCTGCCATCTATGGGGTTGCACAGAGTCAGATACAACTGAAGTGACTTAGCAGCAAGGTGGTCACAGTAAAGACAGTACAGTCACAAAGACTTTTCTTGATCAGTTCTGAATAATCTCATCTATTCAGCCCTTTCCTATCTGAAGTTTTTCTCTAGAGTCAGAAGGAACTGTGATGTCTCTCCAATTCCTTCAGACACTGCTCCATGTGTAGATCCAGGAAGTTGTGAAATAAGGAGCACCAATTTGATTCAATTTGACTCAGTGCAATTCAATCTTCTGATGCCTGAAACTTTATCATTACTGACTTAGAATGGGAAGGAAGTGTGCATGTTTGAGTGGAAGAAGGGACTGCCTGGAGAGAAGTAGGTAAGGAAACAGTGAAGTTTCTTTGTGTGCCTTAGAATTTTGCCTAGAATCGTCCCTACTTAAACTCTAAAAGAAGGTTACACAAAAATGCATCAGCAATGCCCTCCCAAGGTAATCTGAAAACAAAATTTCCAAGCCTTACTGTATGTTATTATTGAGTTAAGCTTTGTGCCAGATAAAGACCTTTAAGGAGAAAGGAAGACTAAGGCTTGTTGAGTGTTTGCTGAGTATCAAATTCTTTGTGAGGCTATGTATACATTGCTCTTGAAATCCTCACAATTCTGAAAGGTTAGTATGATTATTCATTTTACAACAATGGAAACTGAGATTTAGAAAGGTTGACAGACCTGCCTGAGAAGAATGACCTATTAATTGCATGTACCAAATTACAAATCTAAAGCTATCTGGCTGCAAAGCCCTGTTCTTTTTCACTACAAGCAGTACATAATATAATTCACAATCTTGCTGGGGAAATAGGACTGACACATATGAGACAGTTCCTTCTAAACTATGGGATACAGAATAGAAAGACAACAAACCTGAGATATGTTATCTTCCAAATAGCCTCATTTAGTGTAATTGATTTTCCAGGTATTATGGTCTCTTTTCACTTGACCAGTCTAAATTGACCCCACTGAATTCCCAAGTCCACCAATTTGTGGGCTGGCTTGCTTGTACATAGGCAGCATGCACAGAGGAGAACTGAATGGAATGTAATGAGGCCTCTGATTTCTTGTTGACTGCACTGAGAACAATGTAGCTCATGTCTCCCCTTTGCCAAGCATTTCGTCACTTAATGGTTCTGAGTGGGTGAAGTTGGTATGCAGGGCATATTTCTGTATTTTAAATTTACGAAGAAACAGATAAGAAAGGGCAAGAGCATCAGATGCTTCCCGTTCTTTATTATTTTTTAAATAAGCAATGTACCCACCACTTTAAAAAAGTCCAACAATCATTTCATACAGCAAAATGATCATAATACAATAAACTACTCACTTGAAAGTAAAAAAAAAAAAAAAAAAAGCTTTAACTAAGTCAGTAAGAGACAGAGGGACTAAAAGAAAGAGTATCTACAGAGAAAAGTTTCAGATAAGAGAAGGCTTATAAAGATGAGATAATTCAGAACTGAAACTTAATTTAGTCAAGAAAAGCTCTTTTAATCCAGAAAATGAAGGTGGCTATACTTTCACCTCTTGCAGGTAACTTCAAACCCACATAGTCTTATCAAAGGTACATGCCAAGAGAAATGTCTGTTGTTGTTTGGTTGCTAAGTCATGTCCAACTCTTTGTGACCCCATGGACTACAGCTCACTGGGCTCCTCTGTCTAGAGAAGTATTAGCAGGTTAATAAATAATAGACTAATTTGACCAAAGACTGAAAGCCACAGAATCAAAATATATACTGTAATCCTACTGCTGCTACACTGGTTCCCTGTGGCCAATTTCAACCTTACCCCCTACTGCTTAACTTTAAAGTTTCTACATAATGTTTTATCTACCACTATAAAAATATGCATTACTCAGCCACCTTATAGCAGATCAAGCTGCCTTTATTCTTGCCTGAGTTTATTGTGCCAAAGACCTAGAAAAGGTCAGTTTTCATTCCAATCCCAAAGAAAGGCAATCCAAAGACCGTACAAACTACACTTCAGCTGTGTTCATTAAGCATGCTAGCAAGGTAATGCTCAAAATCCTTCTAGCTAAGCTTCAGAAGTACATGAACCAAGAACTTCCAGATGTACAAGTTGGATTTAGAAAAGACAGAGGAACCAGAGATCAAATTGTCAACATTTGTTGGATCATGGAGAAAGCAAGGGAATTCCAGAAAAAAAAAAAAAAAAAAAAAACAACAACAACAACAAAAACAACAGCAACAACAAAAACATCTATCTCTGCTTCAGTGACTACACTTAAGCCTTTGACTGTGTGAATCACAACAAACTGTGGAAAATTCTTAAAGAGATACCAGACCACCTTACCTGTTTCCTGAGATCCTGTGTGTAGTTCAAGAAGCAACAGTTAGAACCAGACATGGAACAACAGATTAGTTCAAAATTAGAAAAGGAATACATCAAGGCTGTATATTGTCACTCTACTTATGTAACTTGTACACAGAGTACATCATGCGAAATGCTGGGCTGGATGAATCACAAGTTGGAATCAAGACTGTGGGGAGAAATATCGACCTCAGATATGCAGAGGATACCACATTAATGGCAGAAAGTGAAGAGCAACTAAAGAGCCTCTTGATGAGGGTGAAAGACGAGAGTGAAAAAGCTGACTTAAAACTCAGCATTCAAAAAACTAAGATCATGGCATCCAGTCCAATCATTTCATGGTAAACAGATGGCAAAAAAGTGAAAACAGTGACAGATTTTATTTTCTTCGGCTCCAAAATCATTGTGGACGGTGAGTGTAGTCATGAAATTAAAAGATAATTCTTCTTAGGAAGGAAAGCTATGACAAACCTAGACAGTGTATTAAAAAGCAGAGACATTATTCTGCCAACAAAGGTCCATCTAGTTGAAGATATGTTTTTTCCAGTAGTCATGTATGAATGTGAGAGTTGGACCATAAAGGAAGGCTGAGCACCAAAGAACTGATGCTTTCAAACTGAGGTGCTAAAGAAGACATTTGAGAGTGACTTGGACAGCAAGATCAAACCAGTCAAGTCCATTTATATTGCTGAAAATGGTAAAATTTCATTCTTTTTATGCTTGAATAAGATTCTAGTGTACATATATAACACATATTCTTTATCCATTAATCTGTTGATGAACACTGAGATTCCTTCCATATCATGTAAATACTGCTGCTATGAACATTGCGGTGTGGTATTTTTTTTGAATTAGTGTTTTGGCTGTTTTGGACATATACCCAGGACTGGAATTGCTGAGTCATGTAGTAGTTTTATTTTTAGTTTTTAAAGAAACCTCCATACTGCTTTCCATAGTGACTTTACCAACTTACATTTTCACCAACAGTGTACATGGGTTCCCTTTTACAGAGAAAAAACAGACTTTAAAGCACAGACTGTAAGAAGAGAGAATGAAAAATACTGCATAATCATAAATGGATTAATATAAGAAGAAGATACAATGATTGTAAATATATATGCACACAACAAAGGAGCGCCTCTATGTCTAAGGCAAATATTAACAGTAAATAAAGGGAGAAATTGTCACCCTGCTTATTTAACTTATACACAGAGTACATCATGAGAAACCCTGGACTGGAAGAAGCACAAGCTGGAAATAAGATTGCTGGGAGAAATATCAATAACCTCAGATTACAGATGACACCACCCTTATGGCAGAAAGTGAAGAGGAACTCAAAAGCCTCTTGCTGAAAGTGAAAGTGGAGAGTGAAAAAATTGGCTTAAAGCCAAACATTCAGAAAAGGAAGATCATGGCATCCGGTCCCACCACTTCATGGGAAATAGATGGGGAAACAGTGGAAACAGTGTCAGACTTTATTTTGGGGGCCTCCAAAATCACTGCAGATGGTGACTGCAGCCATGAAATTAAAAGACACTTACTCCTTGGAAGGAAAGTTATGACCAACCTAGACAGCATATTCAAAAGCAGAGACATTACTTTGCCAACAAAGGTCTGTCTAGTCAAGGCTATGGTTTTTCCTGTGGTCATATATGGATGTGAGAGTTGGACTGTGAAGAAGGCTGAGGGCTGAAGAATTGATGCTTTTGAACTGTGGTGCTGGAGAAGACTCTTGTGAGTCCCTTGGACTGTAAGGAGATCCAACCAGTCCATTCTGAAGATCAGCTCTGGGATTTCTTTTTTTTTTCTTTCTTTTTTAAATTTTATTTTATTTTTAAACTTTACATAATTGTATTAGTTTTGCTTTAGAAGGAATGATGCTAAAGCTGAAACTCCAGTACTTTGGCCACCTCATGCGAAGAGTTGACTCATTGGAAAAGACTCTGATGCTGGGAGGGATTGGGGGCAGGAGGAGAAGGGGATGACAGAGGATGAGATGGCTGGATGACATCACTGAGTCGATGGACGTGAGTCTGGGTGAACTCCAGGAGTTGGTGATGGACAGGAAGGCCTGGCGTGCTGCGATTCATGGGGTCACAAAGAGTCAGACACGACTGAGCAACTGAACTGAAATGAACTGAAAGGGAGAAATTGACAGTAACACAATAATAGTATTAGACTTTAACACCACATTTGTATCAGTGGACAGATAATCCAGACTGAAAATCAATAAGAAAGAACTGGCCTTAAAGGACACAATAGAGCAGATGAGCTTAATAGACATATATAAAAAACAGTCCATCCAAAAGCAATAGAAAACACATTCTTTTAAGTGAACATATAACAGTCTCCAGAATAGATCACATGCAAGGCCACAGAAAATCTTGGTAAATTTAAGAAGACTGAAATCATACCAATCATTTTTTTTTAATCACAGTACTATGTGACAAGAAACAAAAGTTAAGGGAAAAAAAAAGATGCAAAAAAAAAAAAAAAGACAAACACATGGAGGCTACTAAACAATTGGTCACGGAATAAATCAAAATGGCAGTGAAAAAATATCTAGAGACAAATGAAAAAGAAACCACAATGGTCTTAAACCTATGGGATGTGGTGAAAACGGTTCAAAGAGAAGTCTACAGCAATCTAGATAAAGAGAAAAAATTCAGATAACAGTCTAAACTTACACCAAAAGGAACTAGAAAAAGAAGAACAAAGGCAAAAGATAGTATAAAAAGAGAAATAATGAAGAGCAGAGCAGAAACCAATCAAATGCTGGGCATGGGGGCGGGGCGGGGGGAGAAAAAGCAACAAAGAGACTAACAGCTGATTCTCTGAAAACAAACAAAATAATAAATTTTATGCCAGACTCAGGAAAGTTTTCCCTTGAAGTACAAAAGGAAGTAGGGCAGAGGCTAACAGAGTTTTGCCAAAAGAATGCACTGGTCATAGCAAACATCCTCTTACAACAACACAAGAGACAACTGTACACATGGACATCAACAGATAGTCAATACAGAAATCAGATTGATTATATTATTTGTAGCTGGAGCAGTCCTGTACAATCAGCAAAAACAAGACCGGGAGCTGACTGTGACTCACATAATGAAATCTTTATTGCAAAATTCAGAACAACTACGCCATTCAGTTATGACCTAAAATAAATCCCTTAGGATTATATAGTGGAAGTGAAAAATAGATTCAAGGGATTACATCTGATAGACAGAGTGCCTGAACAACTACAGAAGGACGTTTGTAACATTGTACAGAAGGTGAGATCAAAACCATCCCCAAGAAAAAGAAATGCAAGAAAGTAAAACAATCATATGAGAAAGCCTTACAAATAGCTGAGAAAAGAGAAGCAAAGGAGAAAAGGAAAGATATACCCATCTAACTGCAGAGTTCCAAAGAATAACAAAGAGAGATAAGAAAGCCTTCTTCAGCAATCAATGCAAAGAAATAGAGGAAAACAACACAATGGGAAAGACTAGAGATCACATCAAGAAAATTAGAGATACCAAGGGAATATTTCATGCAACGATGGGCACAAAAGAGGACAGAAACAGTATGGATGTAACAGAAGCAGAAGATATTAAGAAGAGGTGGCAAGAATACACAGAAGAACTACACAAAGAAGATTTTAGTGACCCAGATGACCACGATGGGGTAATCACTCACCTAATGCCAGACATTTTTGAGTGCTAAGTCAAGGGAGCCTTAGGAAACACTACTAACAAAGCTACTGGAGATGATGGAATTCCAGCTGAGCTATTTCAAATCCTGAAAGATGATACTATTAAAGTGTTGCACTCAATATGCCAGCAAATTTGGAAAACTCAGCAGTGGCCACAAGACTCCAAAAGGTCAGTTTTCATTCCATTCCCAAAGGAACGCAATGCCAAAGAATGTTCAAACTACCACACAATTGCACGCATTTCACATGCTAGTAAAGTAATGCTCAAAATTCCCTAAGCTAGGCTTCAATAGTAGGTGAACCAAGAACTTCCAGATGTTCAAGCTTGATTTAGAAAAGGCAGAGGAAGCAGAGATCATATTGCCAACATCCATTAGATCAGAGGAAAACCAAGAGATTTCCATAAAAACATCAATTTCTTCTACATTGACTAAGCTAAAGCTTTGTACTGTGTGGATCAAAACAAATGGTGGGAAATTCTTCAAAAGATGAAGACTTTCAAAACATCAGAAAGGGAAAACCACCAAAAGAAAGGGAAGACCACATTTTTTGCTTCCTAGAAACTTGTATGCAGGTCAAGAAGCAACAGCTGTAACCAGACATGGAACAATGGACTGATTCAAAATTGGGAATGGAGTATGTCAAGGCTGTAAACTGTCACACTGCTTATTTAACTTATATACAGAGTCCATCATGTGAAGCTCAAACAGGAATCAAGGTAGCTGGGGAAAATATCAATAACCCCAGATATGCAGATGACATCTCCTTTATGGCAAAAAGCGAAGAGAAACTAAATATTGATGAAGGTGAAATAAGAGAGTGGAAAAGCTAGTTTAAAACTCAATATTTGGAGAACAAGATGGTGGAGGAGGAGGTGGACGTGGATGTATCTCTCCATGGATACATCAGGAATACACCTTCAGACACAGAAGTGCATGCAGAACACCAGCTGAGAATGGACAGGAGTACCTAAGGAGCAGAAAATAATCTATACAGCTACGCAAAACTGGGTAAAATTAAGGAACTAGGGGGGAAAGCAAGAGTGTTAGTAGGTCTGGACCTACACTTGGCAGGTGGGGAAACTGAATCAGAGATCCGATCCCCACATTGGGGCAATTGTCTGTGTCAGAGGAGAAATATTTAAGGCTGAGAGTGAAACAGCTGATCTGTGGCAGCCTAAATGGAATGAAAACAGACACTCCTTGCCGCAGCCATACATATCATAGACAGGGACACGAGTCCTCTGGAAGGCGCAGCAGCTAGGAGCTGGAGGTGAGGGATTGTGGAACAATCCCAAGATGAGGGTTGCTGTTGACTGTGGAAAGACAGATAGAGGGGATGTGAGGGAGGAGACTGTGGTGGAAAATGCCTGTGGAGGAGAGCCAGGAAGCCATGGAAGCAAGGCAATACTGCTGAGTCACGTGTGGGGGGTGGAGCCATGACCATAGCCTCTCTCTCCCCACACTCCAGCATTGGCAGCTGAACAATGGAGAGGGTGGCCCATCAAATGCCTGAGGTACTGAACTACAGAGTTAGGACTCCACCCAGGATTCCCCTTTAGTCTCATTCAAAATTGATGGACAAATAAGCTTTTCAGACAAGCAAAAGTTAAGTGAATTCAAGATGACCAACAAATGGGATTACAACAAATGTTTTAAAAGAAACGTTGAAGGGATTATATAGTCAAGAAACACAAGAGAAGAAGAAGAAGAAGAAGAAAAAAAAAAAACAGTCCCAAACAATTAAGAAAATGGCAATAGAAATATATACATCAATAATTACTTTAAATGTAAATGGATTACATGCTCCAATCAAAGGACACAGACTGGCTGAATGGATACAAAAACAAGACTCATGTACTTGCCGCCTACAAGAAACCCACTTCAGACCTAAAGACACATATAGACTGAAAGTGAGAGGATGGAAAAATATACTCCATGCCAATGGGAAGTAAAGGAAAGCTGGAGTAGCAATCCTCATATCAGACAAAAGAGACCTTAAAATAAAGAAGTTTACAAAAGATAAGGAAGGATACTACATAATGATCAAGGGATTGATCCAAGAGGAAGACATAGCAATTGTAAATATCTATGCACCAAACACATGAGCACCTCAATACATAAGACAATCACTAACAAATATAAAAGGAAAAAAAAATTAACAGTAACACAATAATAGTAGGAGACTTTAAAACTGCATTCATACCAATGGACAGGTCATCAAAACAGAAAATTAATAAGGAACCACAAGTCTTAAATGATGCATAAGCTGAGATGGATCTCATTAATGTCTTCAGGACATTCCATATAAATGCAGAATACAACTTCTTCTCAAATGCACATGGAACATTCTCCAGGATAAACCACATCGTGGGTAACAAATCAAAGCTCAGTAAATTTCAGAAAGTTGAAATTGTATCAAGCATCTTCTCTAACCACAATGGTATGAGACTAGATATTAATTACAAGAAAAAAAAAAACAAAAAAAAAAAACTGTAAGTAACTCAGACACATGGAGATTAAACAACACATTTGTAAATAACCAACAGGTTAGTGAAGAAATCAAAAGGGAAATTAAAACATTTCTAGGAACAAATGACAATGAAAACATGAGAGCTCAAAACCTATGGGATGCAGTAAAAGCAGTTCTAAGAGGGAAGTTTATAGCAATACATTCCTACCTCAGGAAACAAGAAAAACATCGAATAGATAACCTATCTTTACACCTAACCAGAAAAAGAAGAACAAAAAAATGACAAAATTAGTAGAAGGAAATAAATCATAAAGATCCAAGCAGAAATAAGTGAAAAGGAAATGAAAGAAACAATAGTAAAGCTTAATAAAACTAAAAGCTAGTTCTTTGAGAAGATAAAATTGACAAACCTTTAGCCAGACTCATCAAGAAAAAGAGAAGGATCAAATCAACAAAATTAGAAATGAAAAAGGAGAGGTTACAACAGACAATGCAGAAATACAAAAGATTATGAGACTATTATGAACAACAATATGGCAATAAAATGGATAACCTGGGAGAAATAGACAAATTCTTAGAAAAGCTCAATCTTACATGACTGAAAAAGAAAGAAATGGAAATTATGAAAAACCAAATTACAAGCACTGAAATTGAAGCTGTGATCAAAAATTTCACACACAAAAGAAGTCCAGGACCAGATGGCTTCACAGGAGAATTCTATCAAACATTTAGAGAATAGCTAATGCCTATCCTTCTAAAACTCTTTCAAAAAATTGCAGAGGAAGGAACACTTCCAAACTAATTCTATGAGGCCAAAATTACCCTGATACCAAAGCCAGACAAAGACAACACACAAAAAGAGAAAACTACAGGCCAATTTCACTGATGAACATAGCTGCCAAAATCCTCAACAAAACTTTAGCAAACATAATTCAGCAACACATCATAAAGCTCATACACCATGATCAAATTGGGTTTATTCCAGGGATGCAAGGATTCTTCAATATACACAAATCAATCAATGTGATACACCATTTAAACAAAATGAAAGATAAAAACCATACAATAATCTCAATAGATGCAGAAAATGGCTTTGACAAAATTGAGCACCCATTTATGATTAAAATTCTTGAAAAAATGGGCATAGAAGGAAGTTGCGTCAAAATATCAACAGCCATATATGATAAGCTTACAGCAAACATTATTCTCAACGTTGAAAAACTGAAAGCATTCCCCCCAAGAGGAAAAAGAAAAGGGTTCCCACTTTCACCACTATTATTCAACATAGTTCTAGAAATCCTAGCTATAGCAATCGGAGAAGAAAAAGAAATAAAAGGAACCCAGAATGAAAAAGAAGTAAAGCTCTCACTGTTTGCAGATGACATGATACTGTACATAGAAAACCCTAAAGATAGTATCAGAAAATTATTAGAGCTAATTAGTGAATTTAGCAAAGTTGCAGGATACAAAACCAATACACAGAAGTCACTTGCATTTCTATATGCTAACAATGAAAAATCTGAAAGAGAAACTAAAGAATCAATCCCATTCATCATTGCAACAAAAACAATTAAATATCTAGGAATAAAGTTACCTAAGGAGACAAAATAATTGTACACAGAAAATTATAAGACACTAATGAAAGAAATCAAAGACGACATAAACAGATGGAGAGATATTCCATATTCCTTGGTAGGAAGAATCAATATCATCAAAATGACTATACTATCAAATGCAATCTACACATTCAATGTGATTCCTATAAAATTACCAATAACATTTTTGACAGAACTAGGACAAAAAAAAAAATCAAAATTCATATGGAAACACAAAAGCCAAAGCAGTCTTGAGAATGAAGAAATAAACCTTCTTGACTTTAGACTATACTACAAGCTACAGTCATCAAGACAGTATGGTACTGGCAAAAAAAAAATAAAAATAAAAATAAATATAGATCAATGGAACAAGATAGAAAGCTCAGAAATAAACCCATGCACCTATAGGTACCTTATTTCTGACAGAGAAGGCAATAATATAAAATTGGGTAAAGACAGCCTCTTTAATAAATGGTGCTGGGAAAACTGGACAGCTACATGTAAAGGAAAGAAATTAGAACACTTTCTAACAACATACAAAAAGATAAACTCAAAATGGATTAAAAACCCAAATGTAAGACCAGAAACTATAGAACTCTTAGAGGAAAATATAGGCAAAACACTTAATGATATAAATCAAAGCAAGAGCCTCTATGACCCACCTCCTAGAGTAATGGAAACAAAAACAAAAGAAAACGAGTGAAGCTTGATGAAACTTAAAAGCTTTTGCACAGCAAAAGAAATTATAATAAGCAAGGTGAAAAGACAACCCTCAGAATGGGAGAAAGTAATCGCAAATGAAACAACTGACAAAGGATTAATTTCCTAAATATACAAAGAGCTCATACAACTCTATGTCAGAAAAACAAACAATCTAATAAAAAAGTGGGAAAAAGACCTAAATAGATATTTCTCCAAAGAAGACATACAGATGGCTAACAAACACATGGAAAGATGGTCAACATTGCTCATTATTAGAGAAATGCAAATCAAACTACAAATATCACCTCAGTCTGGTCTGAATGGCCATGATCAAAAAGTCTACAAACAATAAATGCTGCATAGAGTGTGGAGAAAAGGGAACATTCTTGTGCTATTGGTGGAATGTAAATTGATACAGCCACTATGGAAGACAGTATGGAGATTCCTTAAAAACTAGGAATAAAACCACCATAAATAAATAAAACCAGCAATCCCACTCCTAGGTATACACCCTGAAGAAACCAAAATTGAAAGACACATGCATCCTATTGTTCACTGAGGTACTATTTACAATAGCTAGAACATGGAAGCAACCTAGATGTCCATTGACAGATGAATGGATAAAGAAGTTGTGGTACATATACACAATGGAATATTACTCAGCCATAAAAGGAACATATTTGAGTTAGTTCTAATAAGGTGGATGAAGTGAGAACCTATTATACAGACTGAAGTAAGTCAGAAAGAGAAAGAGAAATATTGTATTTTAACACATATATACAGAAAGTAGAAAAATGGTTCTGAAGAATTTACTTACAGAACAGCAACGGAGAAACAGATATAGAGAATAGACTTATGTACATGGGGAGAGGGGAAGAGAGGTTGAGAAGTATGGAAAGTAACCCAGAAACTTACATTACCATATTAAAATAGATAGCCAACAGGAATTTGCTGTATGGCTCAGAAAACTCAAACAGGAGCTCTGTATCAACCTAGAGGGGTGGGATATGGAGGGAGATAGGGGGAGATTCAAAAAGGAGGAGATGTATGTACACATATCAGAAAAGGCGATGGCACCCCACTCCAGTACTCTTGCATGGAAAATCCCATGGATGGAGGAGCCTGGTAGGCTGCAGTCCATGGGGTCGCTAGGAGTCAGACACGACTGAGCGACTTCACTTTCACTTTTCACTTTCATGCATTGGAGAAGGAAGCGGCAACCCATTCTAATATTCTTGCCTGGAGAATTCCAGAGATGGGGGAGCCTGGTGGGCTGCCACCTATGGGGTTGCACAGAGTCGGATACCACTGATGCGACTTAGCAGCAGCAGCAGCAGCATATGTACACCTATGGCTGATTCATGTTGAGGTTTGACAGAAAACAACAGAATTCTGTAAAGCAACTCTCCTTCAGTAAAAAAGTAAATAAAGAAAAAAAAATACTCAATATTTAAAAAACTAAGAAAAATGGCATGTGGTCCCATCACTTCATGGCAAATACATGGGGAAACAATGGAAATCGTGACATACTTTATTTGCTTGGGCAGCAAAATCACTGCAGATGATGAGTGCAGCCATGAAATTAAGAAACACTTGCTCCTTGGAAGAAAAGCTGTGCCCAACTAGACTGTGCATTAAAAAGCAAAGACATTACTTTGTCGACAAAAGTCAATATTGTCAAAGGTATCGTTTTTCCAGTAGTTATGTATGGATGTGAGATTTGGACTATAAAGAAGGCTGAGCACCGAAGAATTGATCCTTTTGAACTGTGGTGTTGGAGAAGACTCTTGAGAGTTCCTTGGACAGAAAGGATATCAAACCAGTCAATCTTAAAGGAAATCAATCCTGAATACTCATTGGAGGGACTGATGCTGAAACCAAAGCTCCAATACTTTGGCCACCTGATGTGAAGAGCCAAATTATTGGAAAGGACCCTGATGCTGGGAAAGATTGAGTGCAGGAGGGGAAAGGGATGACAGAGGATGGGATGGTTGGATGGCACCCCTGACTCAATGGACAGGAGTTTGAGCAAGCTCTTAGAAATGGTAAAGGACAGAGAAACCTGGCATGCTGAAGTCCATAGGGTTGCAAAATAGTGGGACATGGCTGAGCAACTGAAAAACAAGAAATCAAGAAAAAGGAGAAGGCCCAAATCAAAGTCAGAAATAACTGAGGAAAGGTTACAAGCAATACCACAGAAATGTAAGGATCATAAGAGATTCCTATGAACAATTATAAGCCAATAAAATGGACAGCTTAGAATAAATGAACATGTTCTAAAAATGTAGAATCTCGCAAGACTGAATCAGGAAATATGAACACAGAGAAAAACAGTAATGAAATTTAATCCATAATTTAAAATACTATCAACAACAATAAAAAAAAAATCCAGGACTAGATGACTTTATATGTGAATTCTACCAAACCTATGTACAAGAGCTAAAACCTATCCTTTTAAAATTGTTCTAAATACCTGCATAGGAAGGAATTTCCAAACTCATTCTATGAGGCCAGTCTCACATGGTTACCAAAACCAAACAAATGTATCACACAGGAAAAAACAAAATTATAGGCCCAAATCACTGGTGAACATAGACACAGAAATCCTCATCATATAAGTAAACAGAACCCAACAACACATTAAGAGGATCATATACCATGATCAAGTAGGATTTACCCCAGTGATGCAAGTATTCTTCAACACATGAAATCAATTAATGTGAGACACCATGTTAACAGATTGAAGAATAAAAACAATATGATCATCTCAACAGATGCAAAAAACCTTTTGATAAAATCCAACATCCATTTATAATAAAAACCCTCCAGCAAGTTGGCATCGAGGGAACTTGGAATGGCCTGTGTGCTCAGTCATGTCAAACCCTTTGTGTCCCCGTGGATTATAGCCTGCCAGGCTCCTCTGACCATGGAATCTTCCAGGCAAGAATACTTGAGTGGGTTTCATCAAGGTAATTTCCTACTTCAAGAGATCTTCTCGACCCAGGGATTGAACACACATCTGTTACATTTCCTGCAATGAGAGGTGGATTCTTTACCACTGTGCCACCTGTGAAGACCCCAGAGGGAACCTACTTCAATATAATAAAGGCCATATATAACATGTCTACATATGACATTATATTCAATGGAGAAAAGTTGAAAGCACTTCCTCCTAGATCAGGAACAAGACAGATATCATGCCCATTCTCACCACAATTATTCAACATACGATTAGCAATCCTAGTGACAACAGTAAGACAAAAAAGAAAAGAAAAGAAAAGAAAAGGGAGTAAAAAGAATCCACACTGAAGGTGGGAGGGGGTCCCAAGATGGTGGCACAACAGAACAGGAAGACCACTTTTTCCCAAAAAATTCATCAAAAGATCATTTGAATGCTGAGCAACTTCCACAAAACAACTTCTGAATGCTGGAGAAGAACACCAGGCATCCAGAAAGGCAGCCCAATCTCTTTGAAAGGAGGTATGGCAAAACACAAAATATGAAAAGAGAGACAAACGATTTAGGGACAAGAGACCCATCCTGGGGAGTGGGTCGTGAAGGAGGAGAAGTTTCCACACAGTAGGAAACTCTCCAGGTATCTCTGTGGGGAGTTTTGGAATCTCAGAGGGCAACATGACTGGGGGTAGGGGGGAACAGAATATGTGCCCAACCACAAATGCCAGCAGAGAAGCAGCCCAGAGGCTCACATCCACCACCAGCATTTGGGGGATTGGCAGGGAGATGTGGGTTGCATCATCAGTCCTTAGGGGAAGGACTGGGTTTGAATGTCCTGAGGATGATCTGAGGGACCTAATGTGACATAGCAACCCGAACTGTGAGATTGACAGAGAGACCAAAAAAAGAAAGGACCGTTCCCGGGAAAGTTTCCAAAGCTGCATGGTGACCCCAGCACACTCAGAGAACAAAGGATTGTACCTTAGCGAATTCCAAAGGAGAGCAAGCTGGCTGCCATTTATGGCCCTCCTTCCCTGAAGGCACAGAGGCAGGTGTGCCACAACCAGAGATGAAAGGCAAGGGGCTGCTGCAATCTCAGACCCAGAGACTGAATCTCCCACCAAACTGTGAGCAGGCTGCCAGTTGCTAACCATGTCTTCAGAAAATCCTAGACTGTTCACATCCAGAAGGAGTGTCACGACCTGAGATAAGCTCCCAGAGGAAATACACAGCACTTGTGGGACTGTGTGCTCCTGGTGTACCCAGTAAACCGAGCTGCTGAGATTAGGGAGGTGGGTAAGATGCATGGCCCACCTGGGACAGTGAGCTCACCAAGCACCCAGTCACCTGAGCAGCTTGGACCTGGAAAGGGCACAAAACTCAGACCCCTTCTGGGTCTGTGCCCTTGGGGACCACCCAAGAGCCTGAGCAGCTTGGACCTGGGAAGTGCACAAAACACAGGGCTCACTTGGGACAGTTCCCTTGCAGAGCATCCTGGAGCCTGAGCAGTGTGAACCCAGGAAATACATGCCACCTCAGGCTGTGGCAAACCAAGTGTAGTCCACCACTGCAAGTACTCCCCACACATGCCAGTGGCATTTGTTTGCAGCGTTCCTCCCTCTCCACAGCACAACTGAACAACTGAGCCTAAGTAAGTGGCCACGGCGGCCCCATTGCACCAGGGTGGGGAAAAAAACACAGAAGAGACTTACAAAGAGAGGAAACCAAAATAAACAAAGAAGGGTACACCACCCTGGAGGTGACAAGTGCAACATATTAAAACCCTGCAGTTAATGCTGAGACTGCATTTAAGGGGGCAATTCAAGACCTTGAGAACAAGTACAAGCAGGAAGAAGGGACTATCTAAAACTGAATTGACACCAAACTGCCCACAACCGCTCTAAAGAAATTCCTAGGTATATTTGGACTATTATCACTTAAGTTCTTAAAAATTTTAGTTCTTTATTACTCCTTTAACTTTCATTCTTTTTTTTTAATTTTTTAACTTTACAATATTGTATTGGTTTTGCCATATATCAACATGAATCCACCACAGGTATACACGTGTTCCCCATCCTGAACCCTCCTCCCTCCCCATACCATCCCTCTGAGTCATCCCAGTGCACGAACCACATAGCCTATTATCGCCTTTCTAAAAAAAAAAAAAAAAAAAAGCCCTATTTTTTAGACAAATTTGACAAATTCGATATGAATATTTTTTAATATTAATGATCGATTTTGTTTTGAATTTTTTATATTTTATTTTTTAGAGTCTAACATCTATTCTAGGTTTTAATTCTTTAATTTTGATATTTGTTATAAATTTTGTACCTTTAATAATCTAATCTTCAATATCCATTTTCACTTAGTGATTTGATTACTGGGTTTATTGCTGTCTCCCCTTTTCACTCTTCATTTTCTCCTCCTGGTCACCTCTATCTCCCTCCACCCTCTTCTCTTCTCTATATAACTATAAATCTCTCTCAGTGTTCCTGGCAGTGGAAAGTTGGTTCACCATTGACCTAGGGGGTTTATCTTCTGTGCTGTATGGATGGAGAAGTATTGAGGCTACTGTAAAAGGAGGACCAAAACCCAGAGGCATGAGGCTCAACTCCAGAACTTAAGAACTTTGGAGAACTTCTGATGCCAGGGAACATAAACAGACAAGAGCTTATCCAAAAGTCTTTACAACTACACTGAAATCAAGCTCCAAGCATGAGCCAACAAGTCCTAATCAAGACACAGCATGGTAATTCTCTAGCAAAACAGGAACACAACCCTGAACATTAAAAGACAGGCTGCCCAGAGCCATACAAAACACATAGACACACCAGTACTCACTAATGAACATTTCATTGCACTCCAGAAAGAAGAGATCCACTCCACCCTACCAGAATATAGACACAAGATCCCCCAATGAGGAAACCTTTACAAATCACTGGTCCAACTCTACCCATAGGAAGCAGACTCCGCAATTCAGTGGAATCAAGACCTTAGAGCCTGGAGGAAGGGCACACCAAACGCAGTAATACAAGATGAAAAGGCAGAGAGATATTCAGTAAGTGAACGAACATGATAAAACCCCACAAAACCAAACAAAAGAGTAGGAGAAAAGAAGTCTACCTGAAAAAGAATTCAGAATAATGATAGCAAAGATGATGCAAAATTTTGAAAACAAAATGGAGTTACAGATAAATAGACTAGAGATAAGGATTGAGAAGATGCAAGAAATGTTTAAAAAAGATTTAGAAGAAATAAAGAAGAGTCAATCAAAAATGAACAATGTAATAACTGAGATTAAAAGCACTCTGGAGGGAAACAACAGTAGAATAACTGAGGCAGAAGAGAGGCTAAGTGAGGTGAAAGATAGAATGGTGGAAATAAATGAAACACAGAGTATAAAAATAAAAAAGAATTAAAAGAAATGAGGACAACCTCAGAGACCTCTGGGACAACGTTAAGTGCCCCAACATTCAAATCATGGTGGTAGTGGTTTAGTCACCAGGTCATGTCCGACTCTTGTGACCACATGAACTGTAGTCCACCAGGCTCCTCTGTCCATGGGATTTTCCAGGCAAGAATACTGGAGTGGATGGCCATTTCCTTCTCCAGGGGATCTTCCCTATCCAGGAAACAAACCCAGGTCTCCCACATTGCAGGCATAATCTTTACCGAATGGAGCTCTGAGGGAAGCCCAGTTCAAATCATAGATGTCCCAAAAGTAGAACACAAAAAGAAAGGGCATGAGAAAACTCTTGAGGAGATAATAGTTGAAAATTCCCTAAAATGGGGAAGGAAATAGCCACCCAAGTCCAAGAAACGCAGAGAGTCCCAAACAGGATAAACCTAAGGCAAAACACCCCAAGACACATATTAATCAAACTAACGAAAATTAAACACAAAGAGCAAATATTAAAAGCAGCAAGGGAAAGCAACCAATAAGACACAAGGGGATCCCCATAAGGAAACCAGTTGATCTTACAACAAAAACCCTTCAGGCCAGAAGGGAATGGCAGTGCATACTTAAAGTAATGAATGAGAAAAACTTAGAACAAAGATTGTTCTACCCAGCAAGGATGGCATTCAGATATGAAGGAGAAATCAAAAGCTTTACAGACAAGAAAATCTGAGCGAATACAGCATCACCACACCAGCTCTTCAACAGCTGCTAAAGGATCTTCACTAGACAGGAAAAACAGAAAAGGTTTATGAAAACAGACACAAAACAACAAAGTAAATGTTAGTGGGATCATACTTATCAATAATTACCTTAAGTACAAATGGGTTAAATATCCCAACCAAAAGACAAAACTGGCCAAACGGATATAAAAACAAGACCCCTATATATGCTGTCTACAAGAGTCTCACCTCAAACCTAGGGCCATATAGAGACTGAAAGTGAGGGATGTATAGACATATTTCATGCAAATGGAGACCAAAAGAAAGCAGGAGTAGCAATAATCATATCTGATAAAATACACCTTGAAATAAAGACCGTTGTAAGAGACAAAGAAGGACAGTACATAATAACTAAAGAATCAATCCAAGAAGATATAACAATTATAAAAATATATGCACCCAACATAGGAGCAACTCAAAATGTAAGGCAAATGCTAACAAGTATGAAAGAGGAAATTCAACAGTAACACAGTAGTTGGGGATTTTAATAGACCACTCACACCTATGGATACATCAACCAAACAGAAAATTAGCAAGGAAACACAAGCTTTAAGTGATACAATGGAACAGGTAGACCAAATTGATATCTACAGAACATATCACGCCAAAACAATGAATTTGATCTTTTTCTCAAGTGCATATGGAGCATTCTCTAGGACAGATTACATCCTGAGCCATAAACCTAGGCTTGGTAAATTTAAAAAAAAACTGAAGTCATTGCAAGCAATTTTTTTTTTTTTTTTTTAATCACAAAGTGGCAAGACTACATGTCAACTACAGGAAGAAAACTATCAATGTATGGAGGCTAAACAAAACGCTTCTGAGTAACCAATAGATCAGAGAAGAAATCAAAAAGGAAATGAAAATATGCATAGAAACAAATGAAAATGAAAACATGACAACCCAAAACCTATGGGACTCAGTTAAAGCAGTGCTAAGAGGGAGGTTCAATATAATACAAATCTTGTGTAATACCAGAGAAATATCAAATAAACAACCTAACTTGACACTTGAAGTAACTAGAAAAAGAAAAAAATAAAGAATTCCAAAGTTAGTAGAAGTTTGAAAGAAGTCATAAAAATCAGAGCAGAAATAAATGAAAAATGAAGGAGACTACAACAAAGATCAACAAAACTAAAAGCTGATTCTTTGAGAAGATTAAAAAAAGAGACAAACCATTATTGAAACTCATCAATAAAAAAAGGGAGAAGAATCAAATCAACAAAATTAGAAATGAAAATGGAGAAATTACAACAAACAACAGAGAAATACAAAGGATCATAAGAGACTACTATCAGCAACTATGTGCCAAAAAAAAAGGACAACTTGGAAGAAATAGACAAATTCTTAGAAAAGCATAAACCTCCAAGTCTGAACCAGGAAGAAATAGAAAATCCAAAGAGACAAGTCACAATCATGGAAATCCAAACTGCACTCAAAAACCTTCCAAGAGAAAAAACAACAACAACAACAACAACAACAACAACAAAACAAACCAGGACCAGATGGCTTCACAAGTGAATCCTACCAAAAACTTTAGAGAAGATCTAACACCTAGCCTTCTCAAACTCTTCCAGTAAATTTCAGAGGAAGGTAAACTCACAAACTCACTCTTTGAGGCCACCATCACCCTGATAACCAAACCAGACAAAGATGCCACAAAAAGACAAAACTACAGGCCAATACCAATTATGAACATAGATGCAAAAATCCTCAACAAAATTCTAGAAAACACAATCCAACAACATATTAAAAAGATCATACATCATGACCAGGTGGACTTTATCCCAGGGATGCAAGGAGTCTTCAATATTCACAAATCAATCAATGTGATACATCATATTAACAAATTGAAAGATAAAAACCATATGATTATCCCAATAGAGGTAGAGAAAGACTCTGACAAAGTTCAACATCCATTTATGATAAAACAAACAAACAAACAAACAAAAAACAAAACACATAACTCTCCATAAAGCAGGCATAGAAGGAACAACCTCAACATAATAAAAGCTATATACAACAAAGGAAACAGCCAACATTATCCTGAATGGTAAAAAATTGAAAGCATGTCCTGTAAAAGCAGGAAGAAGACAAGGGTGCCCACTCTAAGCACTACTAATCAACATAGTATTCGAAGTCCTAGTCACAACAATCATGGAAGAAAAAAATAATAAAAGAATCCAGATTGGAAAAGAAAAACTCACTGTTTGCAGATGACATGATCCTCTATATAAAATACCCTAAAGAAACCACCAGAAAATTATGAGAGCTAATCAAAGAATATAGTAAATTTGCAGGATATAAAAGTAATACACAGAAATCCCTCACATTCCTATACACTAAAAATGAAAAAAAAACAGAAAGAGAAATAAAGCAAACAATGTTATTTTCCATTGCTACAAAAAAAATAAAATAAAATATTTAGGAAAAAATTTACCTAAAGAAAGAAAAAAAAAAAAAAGACCCATATATAGAAAACTATAAAACATGATAAAAGAATCAAAGATGACACAAATAGATGGAGAAAAATACATCATGTTCATGGATTGGGAGAATCAATACAGTGAAAATGAGTATACTACCCAAAGCAATTGATAGATTCAATGAAATCCCTATCAAGCTAACAATTGTCCAGAGAACTAGAACAAGAAATTTCACAATTTGTTTGGAAAGACACAAAAAAACTAAAATAGCCAAACCAGTCTTGAGAAAGAATAATGGAACTGGAGGAATCCACCTGCTTGACTTCAGACTATATGACAAGTCTACAGTCATCAAGACAGTATGGTACTGGAAGAAAGACAGAATTATAGATCAATGAAACAAAATGGAAAGCCCAGAGATAAGCCCACACACCTATTAATACCTTATTTGTGACAAAGGAGGCAAAAATATACAATGGAGAAAAGACAAACTCTTTAACAAGCAGTGCTGGAAAAACTGGTCAACCATCTGTAGAAGAATGAAACTAGAACACTTTCTAACACCATACACAAAAATTAACTCAAAATGGATTAAAGATTTAAATGTAAAACCAGAAACTATTAACCTCTTAGAGGAAAACATAGGCAGAACACTCTCTCACAGCAAGATCCTCTAATACCCACCTTCCAGAGCAATGGAAATAAAAATAAACAAATGGGACTTAATTAAACTTAAAAGCTTTTGCACAATGAAGTAAACTATAAGCAAGGTGAAGACAGCCTTCGGAATGGGAGAAAATAATAGCAAATGAAACAACAAAGAATTAATCTCCAATATATACAAGAAGCTCTTGCAGCTCAATACCAGAAAAACAAACAACCCAGTCAAAAAATGGGCCAAAGAACTAAACAGACATTTCTCCAAAGAAAACATACAGATGGCTAATAAACACATGAAAAGATGCTCATCATCACTCATTATTAGAGAAATGCAAATCAAAACCGCAATGGGGTATCATCTCACACCAGTCAGAATGGTCACCATCAAAAAGTCAACATACAATAAATGCTGGAGATGGTGTAGAGAAAAGGGAACCCTCTTACACTGTTAGTGGGAATGTAAACTTGTACAGCCACTATGGAGAACATTCCTTAAAAAACTGGAAACAGAACTGCTATATGACCTAGCAATCCCACTACTGGACATACAGACCAAGGAAACCAGAACTGAAAGAGACACATGTACCCCAGGGTTCATTGCAATACTGTTTACAATAGCCAGGACATGGAAGCAACCTAGATGTCCATCGGCAGACAAATGGATAAGGAAGTGTGGTACATGTACACAATGTAGTATTATTCAGCTATTAAAAAAAAAAAGAATGCATTTGAGTCAGTTCTATTGAGGTGTATCAAATTGGAGCCTATTATACAAAGTGAAGTAAGTCAGAAAGAGAAACACCAATACAGAATATTAATGCATATGTATGGAATTTAGAAAGACAGTTATGATGATCCTATATGCAAGACAGCAAAAGAGATACAGATGAAAAGAACAAGACTTTTGGATTATGTGGGAGAAGACAAGGGTGGAATGATTTGAAAGAATAGCATGGAATCATATATATTATCATATGTAAAATAGATGACCAGTGGAAGTTCAATCCATGAAGCAGGGCACTCAAAGCCCTGCTCTGAGACAACCCTGAGTGATGGGATAGGGAGGGAGGTGGGAGGGGTTTCAGGATGGGGGGACACATGTGCATCCATGGCTGATTCATTTCAATGTATGGCAAAAACCATCACAATATTGTAAAATAATTATCCTTTAAAATGAATTAATTAAAACAAATGAGAATCCACATTGGTAAGAAAGTAGCAAAATTGTCACTGTTTACAGATGGCATGATACTACATATAGACAATTCTACAGATGTCACCATAAAACTTCTAGAACTCATCAGTGAAGATGGTAAAGTTGCAGGACACAAAACTAATATGTAGAAATCTATTATACTTTTATACATTAAAGGCAAAATATCTGAAAAATTAAGAAAGCAATCCCATTTACATCACATCAAAAAACAAACAAACAAAAAAAAAAAACTAATAAACCTAAGTAAGAAGATAAAAGACCTATGCTCAGAAAACTATGACACTGATAAAAGAAATTGAAGATGACAAAACAGATGGAAAGATACAGTGTGTCCACAGATTGGAAGAATTAGTATTGTTAAAATGAAGATACTATCTAAAGTGATCTAAATACTCAGTACAGTCCCTACCAAAATACTAATGGTATTTTTCACAGAACTAAAACAAATAATTCTATAATTTCTATGGGAACAAAAGAACCCAAATAGCCAAAACAATATTGGGAAAGAAGAACAAAGCTGGAGGTACCAAAACCTCTGATTTCATACTATACTATAAAGCGACAGTAATGAAAAGAGTATGGTACCAGTACAAAAGCAGACAGATTGATTTTTGGAACCAAATTGAGAGACCAGAAAGGAACACATTAAACGGTCTATTAACCTAGCATAAAAAGGCAACAATATACAACGGGGGAAAAGAAAGCCTCTTCAATAAATGGTGCTGGTAAAACTGTACAACTACATGCAAAAGAAGGAAACCAAACTATTTTCTCACATCATATATAAAAATAAACTCAAAATGGATTAAAGGCTTAAATGTAAGACTTGAAACCATAAAACTTCTATGAGAAAGTATAGGCAATATGCTCTTTGACATCAGCCTTAGCAGAATTTTTTGGATATGTCTCTTCAGGCAAGGGAAAGAAAAGCAAAAATAAACAAATGGGACTAAGTTAAACTAAAAAGCTTCTTGCACAGTGAAGGAAACTAAACAAAATGAAAATATGCCTACTTAATGGGAGATTATAAAGAGTATAGCCAGTAAAGTGTTAATATATAAAATATACAATAAACTGAAACACCTCAACATCAAAAAAAGAAAAGCTGATTAAAAATCAGCAGACGACCTGAATAGACAATTTCTCCCAAGAAGAAACATACACATAGACAGGCACATGGAAAGATGCTCAACATCACTAATTATCAGGGAAATCAAAACCAATATCACCTCACACCTGTTAGAATGGTTATTATCCAAAAGACCACAAATAACAAGTATTGGCAAGGATGTGCAGAAAGGGAAATCTCATGCAAATAACTTTGGGAATATAAATTGGTGCTGTCACTACTCAAAATAATTGTGAGTTTTCTTAAAAAATTAAAAATAGAACTACCATGGCTTCCCTGGTCACTCAGTAAAGAATCCGCCTGCAAGGCGGGAGACCTGGGTTCGATCCCTGAGTTGGGAAGATCCTCTGGAGGAGGGCATGGCAATCCACTGCAGTATTCTTGCCTGGAGAATTACATGAACAGAGGACCCTGGCGTGACTCCACAGAATCACAAAGAGTTGGATACGACTAAGAGACTAAGCACAGCACAGCACAGCACAGCACATATAATCCAGCAATTGCATTCTTGGATGCTTAGCCAAAAAAAATGAAGGCATTAATTTTAAAAGATATACACCCCCCATACTCAGTGAAGCATTATTTATAATTGTCAGGAGATGGAAACAACCTAAGTGTCCATCAATAGATGAATGGATAAAAATGATGTGACATATATACACACTGGAATAGTACTCAACCATAAGAAAAAATGCAATCTTGCCATGTGTAACAACATGAATGAACCTAGAAGGTATTGTGCTAAATGAAATAAGTCAGACAGAAAAACTCAAATGCTATATGATTTCATTAAAAATATCCAATCTAAAAAACAAACAAACAAACATAATGAAAGAAATAGTCACAGATAAAGAGAACAAAGAGGCAGAGAGGAGGGAAAGCTGGGGGAGGAGAGAAATAGGTGTGGGAGATTAAGAGGTAGGAAAATTCAGTTACAAAATAAAAGAATTAAGGGTTTGAAAAGTACATTGTGGGGAATATAGTCAATTATTATGTAGTATCTTCGTATAGTGACAGAGAGTATCTAGACTTATCATCATGGTGATCATTTTGAAACGTATAGAAATACTGAATTACTGTGCTGCATACTAGGAACTAATATAGTGTCATAGGTCAATTATACTTCAAAACTAAACAAACTAACACAGAAAATGAGATCCGATCTGTGTTTACCAGAGGCAGAGGTGGGAAGGAGGAAGAAATGGATCAGATCAGATCAGATCAGTCGCTCAGTCGTGTCTGACTCTGCAACCCCAAGATTCGCAGCACGCCAGGCCTCCCTGTCCATCACCAACTCCCGGAGTTCACACAAACTCACGTCCATCGAGTCAGTGATGCTATCCAGCCATCTCATCCTTTGTCGTCCCCTTCTCCTCCTGCCCCCAATCCCTCCCAGCATCAGAGTCTTTTCCAATGAGTCAACTCTTTGCAGAAGGTGGCCAAAGTACTGGAGTTTCAGCTTTAGCATCATTCCTTCCAAAGAAATCCCAGGGCTAATCTCCTTCAGAATGGACTGGTTGGATCTCCTTGCAGTCCAAGGGACTCTCAAGACTCTTCTCCAACACCACAGATCAAAAGCATCAATTCTTCGGTGCTCAGCCTTCTTCACAGTCCAACTCTCACATCCATACATGACCACAGGAAAAACCATAGCCTTGACTAGACGAACCTTTGTTGGCAAAGTAAAGTCTCTGCTTTTGAATATGCTATCTAGGTTGGTCATAACTTTCTTTCCAAGGAGTAAGTGTCTTTTAATTTCATGGCTGCAGTCACCATATGCAGTGATTTTGGAGCCCAGAAAAATAAAGTCTGACACTGTTTCCACTGTTTCCCCATCTACTTCCCATGAAGTGATGGGATCGGATGCCATGATCTTCGTTTTCTGAATGTTGAGCTTTAAGCCAACTTTTTCACTCTCCTCTTTCACTTTCATCAAGAGGTTTTTGAGTTCCTCTTCACTTTCTGCCATAAAGGTGGTGTCATCTGCATATCTGAGGTTATTGATATTTCTCCCAGCAATCTTGATTCCAGCTTGTGTTTTTTCCAGTCCAGCATTTCTCATGATGTACTCTGCATATAAGTTAAATAATCAGAGTGACAATATACAGCCTTGAGGTACTCCTTTTCCTATTTGGAACCAGTCTGTTGTTCCACGTCCAGTTCTAACTGTTGCTTCCTGACCTGCGTACAAATTTCTCAAGAGGCAGATCAGGTGGTCTGGTATTCCCATCTCTTTCAGAATTTCCCACAGTCTATTGTGATCCACACAGTCAAAGGCTTTGGCCTAGTCAATAAAGCAGAAATAGATGTTTTTCTGGAGCTGTCTTTTTCCATGATGCAGTGGATGTTGGCAATTTGATCTCTGGTTCCTCTGCCTTTTTGTAAAACCAGCTTCAACATCAGGAAGTTCACGGTTCACATATTGCTGAAGCCTAAAGGTAATCAAAAAGTCGGAGAAGGCAAAGGCACCCCACTCCAGTACTCTTGCCTGGAAAAATCCCATGGACGGAGGAGCCTGGAAGGCTGCAGTCCATGGGGTCGCTGAGGGTCAGACACGACTGAGCGACTTCACTTTCACTTTTCATTTGCATGCATTGGAGATGGAAATGGCAACCCACTTCAGTGGTCTTCCTGGAGAATCTCAGGGACGGGGGAGCCTGTTGGGCTGCCGTCTATGGGGTTGCACAGAGTCAGGCACGACTGAAGTGACTTGCCAGGAGCAGCAGTTAAAATGTAGAAACTTCCAGTTGTAAGATAAATGAGTACTAGGAACATAATGTAATACAGCTAAGAAATATGAATAACACAGCTATATATTATATGTGAAATTTGTTAAGACATTAAATTTCAAGAGTTCTCTTCTCAGAGAAATCATTTTTTTTTTTTTCTGTTTCATTAATTTTGATTCCATATGAGATTACGGATATTCACTAAACTTATTGTAGTGATCAGTTCAATTAAGTTGTTCAATCCTGTCTGACTCTTTGAGACCCCATGGACTTCAGCATGCCAGGCTTCCTTGTCCATCACCAACACCAATTTGAGCTTGCTCAAATTCCTGTCCATCGAGTCAATGAGCCACTATTTCATTCTCTGTGGCCCCCTTCTCCTCCTATCTTCAATCTTTCACAGCATCAGGGTCTTTTCTAATGAGTCAGTTCTTTGCATCAGGTAGGCAAAGTACTGGAGTTTCAGCTTCAGCATCAGTCCTTCCAATAAATATTCAGGACTGATTTCCTTTAGGATGGACTGGTTGGATCTCCTTGATGTCCAAGGGACTCTCAAGAGTCTTCTCCAACACCACAGTTCAAAGGCAACAATTCTTCAGTGCTCAGCTTTCTTTACAGTTTAACTCTCACATCCATACATGACTACTGGAAAAACCACAGATTTGACTAGATGGACATTTTTGGCAAAGTAATGTCTCTGTTTTTTTTAATATGCTCTCCAGGTTTGTCTTAGCTTTTCTTCCAATGAGCAAGCGTCCTTTAATTTCATGGCTGCAGTCACCATTTGCAGTAATTTTGGAGCCCCACCCCCCACCTCAAAAAAAGTCTGTCACTGTTTCCATTGTTTCCCCATCTATTTGCCATGACGTGATGGAATTGGTTGCCATGATCTTAGTTTTCTGAATGTTGAGTTTTAAGCCAACTTCTTCACTCTCACATTTCACTTTCATCAAGAGGCTCTTTAGTTCTTTGCTTTCTGCCATAGGTGTGGTGTCATCTGCATATCTGAGGTTATTGATATTTCTCCTGGCAATCTTGATTCCAGCTTGGGCTTCATCCAGGCTGGCATTTCATTTGATGTGCTCTGCATGTAAGCTAAATAAGCAGAGTGACAATATACAGCCTTAACGTACTCCTTTCCCAATTTGGAATCAGTCTGTTTTTCCATGTCCAGTTCTGTTGCTTCTTGACCTGCATACAGATTTCTCAGGATGCAGGCAAGGTGATCTGGTATTCCCATCTCTTTAAGAATTTTCAAATTTGTTGTGATCCACCAGTCAAAGGCTTTGGCATAGTCAATAAAGCAGAAGTAGATGTTTTTCTGGAACTCTTCCTTTTTCGATGATCCAATGGATATTGGCAATTTGATCTCTGGCTCCTCTGAATTTTCTAAATCCGTCTTGAACATCTAGAAGTTCACGGTTCATGTATTGTTGAAGCCTGGGTTGGAGAATTTTGAGCGTTACTTTGCTAGTGTTTGAAATGTGTGCAATTGTGCAGTAGTTTGAACATTCTTTAGCATTGCCTTTCTTTGGGGTTGGAATGAAAACTGACCTTTTCCTGTCCTGTAGCCACTGCTGAGTTTTCCAAATTTGCTGACATATTGAGTGCAGCACTTTCACAACATCATCTTTTAGGATTTGAAAGATCTCAACTGGAATTCCATCACCACCACTAGCTTTGTTCATAGTGATGCTTCATAAGGCCCACTTGACTTCACATTCCAGGATGTCTGGCTCTATTTGAGTGATCACACCATCGTGGTTATCTGGAGTAATGAAGATCTTTTTTGTATATTGTAGTAATAACTTCATGATTATGTAAGTTAAACATTATGCTGTATACCTTAAATGTATTGTGTTGTATGTGAATTATTTTTCAGTAGTACTGGATAAATAAAGAAAGATATCTTTCTGTGCCAAAAAAAAAAAAAAAATACAGTTCCTAAGTACCCACTGGACCTTAAGGCCATTGTTCTTACCTTAGTACCAGTAAAAATAAAATAAAATACAGATATTATTTATGGTCTCGTGGAACTTAAAAACTATAATTACAAGATTGTGAATTTCATACTAGCAGACAATTTAAGCCATGGAATCTAGCCAACCCTTAATCAAAATCTGGCGTCCTTTCTGCTGCAGAGAAATAGGTAAATTAGGAGTGTGCTTATAAAGGGAAATAAAGGGACACAGATCCTGCTTTCAGTTCAGTTCAGTTCAGTTCAGTCGCTCAGTAGTGTCCAACTCTTTGCAACCACATGAATCGCAGCACGCCAGGCCTCCCTGTCCATCACAAACTCCCGGAGTTCACTCAGACTCATGTCCATCGAGTCAGTGATGCCATCCAGCCATCTCATCCTCTGTCATCCCCTTCTCCTCCTGCCCCCAATCCCTCCCAGCATCAGAGTCTTTTCCAATGAGTCAACTCTTCGCATGAGGTGGCCAAAGTGCTGGAGTTTCAGCTTAGGGTGTGCTAACAATGGACTGTAAAATTTTATATGCAAAAATCCCTTTCTGCTTTGTACCAAATTTAATCTTACTCTCAATGATAATACAATAATTATTATTGACTAAATATTTTTTATGGACCTGGCACTATACATGCTTACATTATTTACCACAAAAACTTATGAGCTGCTATTATTTTCATTCCAGATTAACAAATGAAGAAACTAATATTCAATGGATTAGAAACTTTTTCCTAAACAGACACTTGCCCAAGATCTATCAAAGTAAAAGGCACAAGTTAAACACTAAGCATAATGAATAACAAAATAATGCTTTACCACACTTGTTATGTCATGCTAATTAGGCTGTCTATCTACTTAATGACATCCCCATGAGTACATAAATGGCTCATAATTCTTTTCTATCCTTCTTAATTTCAAAGTAAGAGCAAGAAAACCTGTTGATTATTTTAAGGGTTCATACACAGGGTAGATTTTTCTAGATGATGTCTTCAGTCCTTCCCCATTCTGAAGTTCTATGATAGTGAAACAGAGAAACATGCCACAAACAATAAAAGCCTCCTGGAAATTTAAGACTTGGTAAGAAAAAGTTATAGTGAAGAATCAATGATTCACATGAATTCCATAGCCTATATCAAAAGAAAAAAGATTATGTTCATTTAAAAATGTCCATACAAATAAAATATGAAGTTAAACAGTACAAAGTGTTTCTAAAAAAGTATCAGTCAGTGTCTTGTGACCAAATGTGCCTACAGAAAATGAGTGCTGAAGGGAAAATAGGGTAACAGGTACTTTAGGTTGTTCTGGCAGCTTTAGGCGGGCCTGAAAGCAAAAGCCTTCCTTGAAACAAATCACATTGTTACAACACAATCAAATATCAAAGCTAAACATTTGTTTCAAGTACTAGTCTAATACAGGTGGGTTTTATGGTCCATAAAATTTCAGATTAAGTTTGTACTAAGAATTAAAAGTACACAGACCAATTTATTACAGTTTACACTTCCCTGCCTTAATCACTATCATTATTAACTCAGTACAGTGAGTTACTATTACAGATTTCATTCCTTTTTAGGAGAACTCTGTAATAACAGAAGTAAAGGAATTTGGTATATGAAGAGATATACAATGAAAGGATATAAAATGCTGGTGATTTTATAGTCAACAAAGATTGTTCTCCAAATCACCACCTTTCTATGAAACAAATTCTGGCAGTGAGAAAACCTAATTACACAAACCACAGCTTTCTCCTAAAGCCACACTTCCTGCAAATGCTACAGGGCTTCTAATTCCAGCCAGACAGATTTTCCAGGTAGCCATACAAGGATAAGCAAAAATACACAAATCCTCCAACAGGCTAATGTAAGGTAATAGGGCAGGCATATGATAACCAAATATGGTACTTAAATTCTCCAGCTCAAAACAGATATTTAAAAAAAAAAAAAAAAAAAAAAAACACCTACAACCACCAACTCTAAACCATCAGTTCTTGAATCACAAAAAAAGTAATAAGCAATTAATCTATTTTTATTAGCATTGACTGGATGACAAACATGAACCAGTCAACCATGTATTACACCATTTCTGCCTTTTTCTTTTTTCCTTTTCTACTGCAGGAAAGGGTTACTGTGAAATGTACAGCTGAATTAAACAACAAGGTATTGCACCTAAATAAATAAATTAGTCCAACTGCCTATAGAAAAATACCCAAGAGAATGCTGTCTGCCCTATTGCAAGGAAGACACTGTCCTACACTATGACTAAGAAAACTACCCATATATAAGACATCATTTGACAGTACGAGTCCTGAGGGAACCCTTATCCTTATTTAAATCAAAGAATAGAACATAAAGAGAAGACAATTTCCCTTACTTCTCACTATCAAAACCCCATGATGGGCAATAATAATCATAGAGTTCTGACTAGCATTATTAATATACCTTCGTAATTTTGAAAGCTGTTAATTCAGTCAAGGTCAAATAAAACCAAAAAGCATTTTGAGAGTGTATGTCAACAGATGTAAGCATGCATGTTCTTTGATTCAGAAGCTTCACTTCTGGATTGCTATTTTAAGTAAAAAATCCGGGGGGGGGGGCGGTCCTAAGATGGCGGAGGAATAGGACGAGGAAACCACTTTCTCCCCCACAAATTCATCAAAAGAACATTTGAAAGCTGAGAAAATTCTAGAAAACAACTTCTGAATGCTGGCAGAGGACATCAGGCACCCAAAAAAGCAGCCCATTGTCTTCAAAAGGAGGTAGGAAAAAATATAAAAGATAAAAAGAGAGCCAAAGAGGTAGGAACAGAGCTCCGTCCCAGGAAGGGGGTCTTAAAAAAAGAGAGAAGTTTCCAGACACCAGGAAACACTCTCACTGCCAAGTCTGTGGCGAGCCTTGGAACCACAGAAGGCAACATAACCTGGATGAAAAATAAATAAATAATTAAAACCCACAGATTATGTGTCCAACAGTAACTCCCCCAGCAGAGAAGCAGCGCAGACACCTGCATTTGCCATTAGCAAGTGGGGGCTGGGCAGGGATGGGTGGGCTGCATTGCTTAGAATAAGGACCCAGCCTGAATGCAATCTGAGGGAACTAACTTAGGATAGCAAACCAGATTGTGGGATAACTACTATGCAAAAAGCCATAACCTAAGACACTGCCAGGCCCGCTGACAGAACAAAGAACTGACTAGAGCTACGTGAAAAGCCCTAACCTAAGACACCATCAGGCCTGCTCACAGAACAAAGGACTGAGCAGAGCTCTTCTCCCTCTGGAGATAGGCAGGCGAGGGCAGCCAGAGCCAGAAGGGGGCAATCACCGCCCCAGAGAGGCATTATCTACCAAACTGCAAGCAGGCTTCATTGCTAACCAAGACTTCTTGGGATTCTGGACGGTAAACATCTTCCTGAGAAGGTGAGCCAGTTGTACACCCAGAAAACCGAGCAGCAGGGACGGGGGAGGTGATAAGTTGCAGCGACCATGCTCGCCAAACACCTGGTCACCTGAGCTGCTCAGTCCTGGGAAGGGCACAAAAAGCAGGCCAAACTGAATCTGTACCTCTGAGGACTACCCGAACACCTGAACCTGAGTGGCTTAGACCTGGGAAGTGCATACAACCCAGGGCTGGCCTCAGACAGGTGCCAGCAGAGCAATCTAGAGCCTAAGCAGTGTATACAGGGAAAGCACACACACCATGAGTGGGGTCAAAACCCAGTGTGGACAAGAAACTGTGAACACACGCCAGTGTTATTTTACAGCGTTGCTCCTTCCCCACAGCACGACTGAACAAGTGAGACTAAAAAAAGTGTCCACCACCGCCCCCTTGTGCCAGGGCAGAAATTAGACACTGAAGAGACCAGCAAACAGAAGCTAAAACAGAGGGACCCTCCTTAGCAGAGACAGGTGCAATAGACTAAAACCCTGTAGATAGTACTGACTACATAGGAAGGGGCCTATAGATCTTGAGAAATATAAGGTGGATCAAGGAACTATTTAAAAATGAACTGACCCCACACTGCCCACAAAAACACCAGAGAAAGTCCTAGATATATTTTTACTATTTTTACTATCATTCTTTATTTTTTTAATTTTTAAATTTGTTTTTACATTCTCTATTACTCCTTTAATTTTCATTTTTATAACCTACTATTACTTTGCAAAAAAAAAAAAAAAAAGGATACCCTATTTTTTAAAGCAAACTTCATATATATACATATATATATATATATATATATATGTATATATATATATATATATATTACAACTTTTGTGACTTTGTTTTTTTTTTCTCTTTTTCATTAATATTGTATTTTTGAAAATGCAATGTCTACTCTAGATTTTTAATCTTTGCTTTTTGGTATTTTTTATCAATTTTGTACCTTTATGAACCCAATCTTCAGTACCCATTTTTATTTGAGGGCAAGATTACTGGCTTGACTGCTCTCTCCAACTTTGGACTCTCCTTTTTCTCCACCAGGTAGCCTCTATCTCCTCCCTCCCCCTTCTCTTCTCTATCCAACTATGTGAATCTCTTTGTGTGTTCTGGATGGTGGAGAACACTTAGGGAACTGATTACTGGCTAGATCTGTCTCTCTCCTATTGATTCCCCTCTTTATCTTCCTGGCCACCTCTGTCTCCTTCCTCCCTCTTCTCTTCTCTGTATAACTCCATGAATATCTCTGATCGGTCCAGACTGTGGAATGCACATAAGGAAGTGATTACTGGCTAGCTTGCTCTCTCCTCTTTTGATTCCACCTCATCTCATCCTGGTCACCTCTATCTCCCTCCTCCCTCTTCTCTTCTCCATGAAAGTCTGTGAACCTCTCTGTGTGTCCCTCACTGTGGAGAAACTTTTCATCTTTAACCTAGATGGTTTATCAACGGTACTGTACAGATGGAGAAGTCTTGAGGCTACTGTAAAAATAAGACCAAAAACCAGAAGCAGGAGGCTTAAGTCAAAATTGTGGGGACACCAGATAAATCCTGATTCAAGGGAACATTAATCGACAGGAGCTCATCAAATGACTCCATACCTACACTGAAACCAAACACCACCCAAGAGCCAACAAGTTCCAGAGCAAGACATACAATGCAAATTCTCCAGCAACACAGGAACATAGCCCTGAGCTTCAATATACAGGCTGCCGAAAGTCACTCCAAAACCACTGACATCTCATAAATCATTACTGAACACTTCATTACATTCCAGAGAGAAGTCCAGCTCCACCCACCAGAACACCGACAAAAGCTTCCCTAACCAGGAAACTTTGATAAGCCACCCATACAACCCCATCCACAGCGAGGAAACTCCACAATAAAGAGGAACCACAAACTGCCAGAACAGAAAGGCCACCCCAAACACAGCAATATAAACAAGATGGAGAGACAGAGGAATACCCAGCAGGTAAAGGAACAGGATAAAGGCCCACCAAACCAAACAAAAGAGGAAGATATAGGGAATCTACCTGATAAAGAATTCCAAATAATGATAGTGAAAATGATCCAAAATCTTGAAAACAAAATGGAATCACAGATAAATAGCTTGGAGACAAGGATTGAGAAGATGCAATAAAGGTTTAACAAAGACCTAGAAGAAATAAAAAAGAGTCAATATATAATGAATAATGCAATAAATGATATAAAAACACCCTGGAGGGAACAAATAGTAGAATAATGGAGGCAGAAGATAGGATTAGTGAGGTAGAAGATAGAATGGTAGAAATTCATGAATCAGAGAGGAAAAAAGAAAAACGAAATAAAATGAGGTCAATCTCAGAGACCTCTGGGACAATGTTAAATGCCCCAACATTTGAATTATAGGAGTCCCAGAAGAAGAAGACAAAAAGAAAGACCATGAGAAAATACTTGAGATGATAATAGTTGAAAACTTCCCTAAAATGGGGAAGGAAATAATCACCCAAGTCAAAGAAACCCAGAGAGTCCCAAACAGGATAAACTGAAGGCGAAACACCCCAAGACACATATTAATCAAATTAACAAAGATCAAACACAAAGAACAAATATTAAAAGCAGCAAGGGAAAAACAACAAATAACACATAAGGGGATTCCCATAAGGATGACAACTGAGCTTCCAATAGAAACTCTTCAGGCCAGGAGGGAATGGCAGGACATACTTGAAGTGATGGAAAAAACAAACAAACAAACAAACAAAAAAAACCCTACAGCCCAGATTACTGTAGCCGGCTAGGATCTCATTCAAATATGAAGGAGAAATCAAAAGCTTTACAGACAAGCAAAAGCTGAGAGAATTCAGCACCACCAAACCAGCTCTCCAACAAATGCTAAAGGAACTTCTCTAGACAGGAAACACAAAAAGGGTGTATAAACTCCAACCCAAAACAATAAAGTAAGTGGCAATGGGATCATACTTATCAACAATAACCTTAAATGTAAATGGGTTGAATGCCCCAACCAAAAGACAAAGACTGGCTGAATGGATACAAAAACAAGACCCCTATATATGTTGTCTACAATACACCCACCTCAAAACAAGGGACACATACAGACTGAAAGTGAAGGGCTGGGAAAATATATTTCACACAAATAGAGATGAAAAGAAAGCAGGAGTAGCAATACTCAGATAAAATAAACTTTAAAACAAAGACTGTGAAAGGAGACAAAGAAGGACACTACATAATGATCAAAGGATCAATCCAAGAAGAATATATAATATTTATAAATATATATGCAACCAACATAGGAGCACCGCAATATGTAAGACAAATGCTAACGTGTCTGAAAGGGGAAATTAACAATAACACAATAATAGTGGGAGACTTTAACACCCCACTCACACCTATGGATCGATCAACTAAACAGAAAATTAACAAGGAAACACAAACCTTAAATGATACAATAGACCAGTTAGACCTAATTGATATCTATAGGACAGTTCACTCCAAAACAATGAATTTCAGCTTTTTCTCAACCACACATGGAACCTTCTCCAGGATAGATAACATCCTGGGCCATAAATCTAGCCCTGGTAAATTCAAAAAAATTGAAATCTTTCCAAGCATCTTTTCTGACCACAAGGCAGTAAGATTAGATCTCAATTACAGGGAAAAAAAAAAAAAAAAACTATTAAAAATTCCAACATACGCAGGCTGAACAACACACTGCTGAATAACCAACAAATCAAAAAAGAAATTTAAAAAAATCAAAATATGCATACAAACGAAAGAAAATGAAAACACAACAATCCAAAACCTGTGGGACACTGTAAAAGCATAAGCGCGGGTGGCTGCGAAGGGCGCACTAAGCGCGGGCAGCTGCGACTGGCACTCGAAGCATGGGTGGCTGCAACTGGCACACTAAGCGCCGCTGAGAGGAGCTACCCCACGTCCGAGGTCAGGGGCAGAAGCTGGAAGGACCCCATGCCCGAAGGGTGGCAGCCAAGAGGAGCTACCCCACGTCCAAGGTCAGGGGCAGCGGCTTGGAGCAGCTACCCCACGGCCGAGGACAGGGGCGGCGGCCGGGAGGAGCTACCCCACGTGCAAGGAGCAGTAGCTGCCTGGGCGCAAAAGGGCCTAGAGGAGCTATCCCACGTTGAAGGTCAGGAAGGGCAGCAGTGAGGAGATACACCTCGTCCAAGGTAAGGAGCAGCGGCTGCACTTTGCTGGAGCAGCTGTGAAGAGATACCCCACGCCCAAGGTAAGAGAAACCCAAGTAAGATGGTAGGTGTTGCAAGAGGGCATCAGGGGGCAGACACACTGAAACCATACTCACAGAAAACTAGTTAATCTAATCACACTAGGACCTCAGCCTTCTCTAAATCAAAGAAACAGCCATGCCTGTGGGCCAACCCAAGATGGGCGGGTCATGGTGGAGAGATCTGACATAATGTGGTCCACAGGAGAAAGGAATGAATGGCAAACCACTTCAGTACTCTTGCCTTGAGAACCCCATTAACAGTATGAAAAGGCAAAATGATAGGATACTGAAAGAGGAAATCCCCAGGTCAGTAGGTGCCCAATATGCTACTGGAGATCAGTGGAGAAAAAACTCCAGAAAGAATGAAGGGATGGAGCCAAAGCAAAATGAATACCCAGCCGTGGATATGACTGGTGATAGAAGCAAGGTCCGATGCTGTAAAGAGCAATATTGCATAGGAACCTGGAATGTCAGGTCCATGAATCAAGGCAAATTGGAAGTGGTCAAACAAGACATGGCAAGAGTGAATGTCGACATTCTAGGAATCAGCGAACTAAAATGGACAGGAATAGGTGAATTTAACCCAGATGACAATTATATCTACTACTGCGGGCAGGAATCCCTCATAACAAATGGAGTAGCCATCATGGTCAACAAAAGAATCCAAAATGCAGTAGTTGGATGCAATCTCCAAAACGACAGAATGATCTCTGTACGTTTCCAAGGCAAATCATTCATTATCACAGGAATCCAAGTCTATGCCCCAACCAGTAACGCTGAAGAAACTGAAGTTGAACGGTTCTATGAAGACCTACAAGACCTTTTAGAACTAACACCCAAAAAAGATGTCCTTTTCATTATAGGGGACTGAAATACAAAAGTAGGAAGTCAAGAAATACCTAGAGTAACAGGCAAATTTGGCCTTGGAATACAGAATGAGCAGGGCAAAGGCTTTTACAGTTTTGCCAAGAGAACTCACTGGTCATAGCAAACACCCTCTTCCAACAACAAAAGAGAAGACTCTACACATGGACATCAACAGATGGTCAACACTGAAATCAGATTGATTATATTCTTTGCAGCCAAAGATGGAGAAGCTCTATACAGTCAGCAAAAACAAGACTGGGAGCTGACTGTGACTCAGATCATGAGCTCCTTATTGCCAAATCCAGAATTAAATTGAAGAAAGTAGGGAAAACCACTAGACCATTCAGGTATGACCTAAATCAAATGCCTTATGATTATACAGTGGAAGTGAGAAACAGATTTAAGGGCCTAGATCTGATAGATAGAGTGCCTGATGAACTATGGACTAAGGTTCGTGACATTGTACAGGAGACAGGGATCAAGACCATCCCCATGAAAAGAAATGCAAAAAAGCAAAATGGCTGTCTGGGTAGGCCTTACAAATAGCTGTGAAAAGAAGAGAAGTGAAAAGCAAAGGAGAAAAGGAAAGATATAAGCATCTGAGTGCAGAGTTCCAAAGAATAGCAAGAAGAGTTTAAAAAGTCTTCCTCAGGGATCAATGTAAAGAAATAGAAGGAAACAACAGAATGGGAAAGACTAGAGATGTCTTCCAGATAATTAGAGATGCCAAGGGGATATTTCATGCAAAGATGGTCATGATAAAGGACAGAAATGGTATGGACCTACAACAGAAGCAGAAGACATTAAGAAGAGGTGGCAAGAATACACAGAATAACTGTACAAAAAAGAGCTTCATGACCCAGATAATCACAATGGTGTGGTCACTGACCTAGAGCCAGACATCCTGGAATGTGAAGTCAAGTGGACCTTAGAAAGCATCACTATGAACAAAGCTAGTGGAGGGGATGGAATTCCAGTGGAGCTATTTCAAATCCTGAAAGATGATGCTGTGAAAGTGCTGTGCTCAATATGCCAGCAAATTTGGAAAACTCCGCAGTTGCCACAGGACTGGAAAAGGTCCGTTTTTATTCCAATCATAAAGAAAGGCAATGCCAAAGAATGCTCAAACTACTGCACAAATGCACTCATCTCATATGCTAGTAAAGTAATGTTCAAAATTCTCCAAGCCAGGCTTCAGCAATACATGAACCGTGAACGTCCTGATGTTCAAGATGGTTTTAGAAAAGGCACAGGAACCAGAGATCAAATTGCCAACATCCGCTGGATCATGGAAAAAGCAAGAGAGTTCCAGAAAAACATCTATTTATGCTTTATTGACTATAGCAAAGCCTTTGACTGTATGGATCGCAGTAAACTGTGGAAAATTCCGAAAGAGATGGGAATACCAGACTACCTGACCTGCCACTTGAGAAATCTGTATGCAGGTCAGGAAGCAACAGTTAAAACTGGACATGGAACAACAGACTGGTTCCAAAGAGGAAAAGGAGTACGTCAAGGCTGTATATTGTCACCCTGCTTATTTAACTTATATGCAGAGTACATCATGAGAAACGCTGGACTGGAAGAAGCACAAGCTGGAATGAAGATTGTCAGGAGAAATATCAATAACCTCAGATATGCAGATGACACCACCCTTATGGCAGAAAGTAAAGAGGATCTAAAACGCCTCTTGCTGAAAGTGAAAGAGGAGAGTGGAAAAGTTGGCTTAAACCCGATCCTTCAGAAAACGAAGATCATGGCATCTGGCCCCATCACTTCATGGGAAATAGATGGGGAAACAGTGGAAACAGTATCAGACATTATTTTTGGGGGCTCCAAAATCACTACAGATGGTGACTGCAGCCATGAAATTAAAAGACACTTACTCCTTGGAAGGAAAGTTATGACTAATCTAGATAGCATACTCAAAAGCAGAGAGATTACTCTGCCAACAAAGGTCGTTCTAGTCAAGGCTATGATTTTTCCAGTGGTCATGTATGGATGTGAGAGTTGCACTGTGAAGAAGGCTGAGCGCCGAAGAATTGATGCTTTTGAACTGTGGTGTTGGAGAAGACTCTTGAGAGTCCCTTGGACTGCAAGGAGATCCAACCAGTCCATTCTGAAGGAGATCAGCCCTGGGATTTCTTTGGAAGGAATGATGCTAAAGCTGAAACTCCAGTACTTTGGCCACCTCATCTGAAGTGTTGACTCATTGGAAACGACTCTGATGCTTGTGGGCAGGAGAAGGGGACGACAGTGGATGAGATGGCTGGATGGCATCACCGACGCAATGGACATGAGTCTGAGTGAACTCTGGGTGTTGATGATGGACAGGGAGGCCTGGCGTGCTGCAATTCATGGGGTCACAAAGAGTCGGACACGAATGAGCCACTGAACTGAAAGGGAAGGTTCATAGCAATACAGGTATACCTCAAGAAAGAAGAAAAATGTCAAATAAGTAACCTAACTCTACACCTAAAGCAACTAGAAAAGGACGAAATAAAGAACCCCAGGGTTAGTAGACGGAAAGAAATCTTAAAAATTAGGGCAGAAATAAATGCAAAAGAAACAAAAGTTCAGTTCAGTTCAGTCACTCAGTCATGTCCGACTCTTTGCGACCCCATGAATCACTGCACGCCAGGCCTCCTTGCCCATCACCAACTCCTGGATTTCACTCAGACTCACATCCATCGAGTCAGTGATGCCATCCAGCCATGTCATCCTCTGTCGTCCCCAAAGAGACCATAGCAAAAATCAATAAAGCCAAAAGCTGATTCTTTGTGAGAAGAAATAAAATCGACAACCATTAGCCAGACTGATCAAGAAACAAAGGGAGAAAAATCAAATCAATAAAATTAGAAATGAAAATGGAGAAATCACAACAGACAACATAGAAATACAAAAGATCATAAGAGACTACTATCAGCAATTATATGCCAATAAAATGGACAACTTGGAAGAAATGAAGGAATTCTTAAAAAAGTACAACTTTCCAAAACTCGACCAGGAAGAAATAGAAACTCTTAACAGACCCATCAGAAGCACGGAAATTGAAACTGTAATCAGAAATCTTCGACTTAAAAAAACGCTCAGGTCCAGATAGCTTCACAGGTGAATTCTACCAAAAATTTAGAGAGGAGCTAACACCAATCCTACTCAAACTCTTCCAGAAAATTGCAGAGGAAGGTAAACTTCCAAACTCATTCTATGAGGTCACCATCACCCTAATACCAAAACCTGACAAAGATTCCACAAAAAAAAAAAAAAAAAAAAGAAAAAAAAAGAAAAGAAAACTACAGGCCAATATCATTGATGAACATACATCCAAAAATCATTAGCAAAATTCTAGCAATCAGAATCCAACAACATATTAGAAAGATCATACATCATGACCAAATGGGCTTTATGCCAGGAATGCAAGGATTGTTCAATATCCACAAATCAATCAATGTAATACACCACATTAACAAATTGAAAAATAAAAGCCATATGATTATCTCAATAGATGTAGAGAAAGCCTTTTACAAAATTCAACATCCATTTATGATAAAAACCCTCCAGAAAGCAGTCATAGAAGGAACATATCTCAACATAATAAAAGCTATATATAACAAGCCCACAGCAAACATTATCCTCAATGGTGAAAAATTGAAAGCATTTCCCCTAAAGTCAGGAACAAGACAAGGGTGCCCACTCTCACAACTACTATTCAACATAGTTTTGGAAGTTTTGGCCACAGCAATCAGAGCAGAAAAAGAAATAAAAGGAATCCAGATTAGAAAAGAAGAAATAAAACTCTCACTGTTTGCAGATGACGTGATCCTCTATATAGAAAACCCTAAAGTTTCCACCAGAAAATTACTAGGCCTAATCAATGAATATAGTAAAGTTGCAGGATATAAAATCAACACACAGAAATCCCTTGCACTCCTATACACTAATAACGAGAAAATAGAAAGAGAAATTAAAGAAACAATTCCATTCACCATTGCAATGAAAATAATAAAATACTTAGGAATATATCTACCTAAAGAAACAAAAAACCTATATATAGGGAAAACTGTAAAACACTGGTGAAAGAAATCAAAAAGGACACTCATAGATGGAGAACGATACCATGTTCATGGATCAGAAAAATCAATATAGTGAAAATGAATATACTACCCAAAGAAATCTATAGATTCAATGCAATCCTTATCAAGCTACCAAGAGTATTTTTCACAGAGCTAGAACAAATAATTTCACAATTTGTATTGAAATACAAAAAAACCTCGAATAGCCAAAGCAATCTTGAGAAAGAAGAATGGAACTGGAGGAATCAGTCTGCTTGACTTCAGGCTCTACTACAAAGCCACAGTCACCAAGACAGTATGGTACTTGCACAAATACAGAAATATAGATCAATGGAACAAAATAGAAAGCCCAGAGATAAATCCACGCACCTATGGACACCCTGTCTTTGACAAAGGAGGCAAGAATATACAACGGAGAAAAGACAATCTCTTTAACAAGTGGTGCAGGGAAAACTGGTCAACCACTTGTAAAAGAATGAAACTAGAACACTTCCTAACACCATACACAAAAATAAACTCAAAATGGATTAAAGATCTAAATGTAAGACCGGAAACTATACAACAACTAGAGGAGAACATAGGCAAAACACTCTCCGACATAAATCACAGCAGGATCCTCTATGACCCACCTCCCAGAATATTGGAAATGAAAGCAAAAATAAACAAATGGGACCTAATTAAAAGTAAAAGCTTCTGCACAACAAAAGAAACTATAAACAAGGTGAAAAGACAGCCTTCAGAACGGGAGAAAATAATAGCAAATGAAGCAACTGACAAAGAATTCATCTCAAAAATACACAAGCAACTCCTGAAGCTCAATTTCTGAAAAATAAATGACCGAATAAAAAAATAGGCCTAAGAACTAAATAGACAGTTCTCCAAAGAAGACATACAGATGGCTAACAAACACATGAAAAGATCCTCAACATCACTCATTCTCAGAGAAATGCAAATCAAAACCACAATGAGATACTGTTTCATGCCAGTCAGAATGGCTGCTATCCAAAACTCTGCTGCTGCTGCTGCTGCTAAGTTGCTTCAGTCGTGGCCAACTCTGTCCGACCCCATAGACAGCAGCCCACCAGGCTCCCCCGTTCCTGGGATTCTCCAGGCAAGAACACCAGAGTGTGTTGTCATTTCCTTCTCCAATGCATGAAAGTGAAAGTGACGTCACTCAGTCGTGTCCAACTCTTAGTGACCCCATGGACTGCAGCCTACCAGGCCCCTCCATCCATGGATTTTCCAGGCAAAAGTACTGGAGTGGGGTCCCATTGCCTTCTCCTCCAAAAGTCTACAAGCAATAAATGCTGAAGAGGTGTGGAGAAAAGGGAACCCTCTTACACTGTTGGTGGGAATGCAGACTAATTCAGCCACTATGGAGAAGAGTGTGGAGATTCCTTAAAAAACTGGAAACAGAACTGTCTTATGACCCAGCAATACCACTGCTGGGCATACACACCAAGGAAACCAGAATTGAAAGAGACACGTGTACCCCAATGTTCATCACAGCACTGTTTATAATAGACAGGACATGGAAGCAACTTAGATGTCCATCAGCAGACACATGGATAAGAGATCTGTGGTACATATACACAGTGGAGTATTACTCTGCCATTAAAAAGAATACATTTGAATCAGTTCTAATGAGGTGGATGAAACTCGAGCCTATTATACAGAGTGAAGTAAGCCAGAAAGAAAAACAGCAATACAGTATACTAATGTATATATATAGAATTTAGAAAGAGGGTACCGATAACCCTGTATGCAAGACAGCAAAAGAGACACAGATGTATACAACAGTCTTGTGGACTGTGGGAGAGGGCGAGAGTGGGATGACTTTGGAGAATGGCATTGAACATGTATAATATCATATGTGAAATGAATCACCAGTCCAGGTTCAATGCATGATACAGGATGCTCGGGGCTGGTGCACTGGGCTGACTCAGATGGATGGTATGGGGAGGGAGGTGGGACGGGGAACACATGTACACCTGTGGCAGATTCATGTTGATGTATGGCAAAACCAATAAAATATTGTAAAGTAATTAGCCTCCAATTAAAATAAATAAATTTATATTAAAACAAGTAAATAAACCAAAAAGCCAGTAGAATTGTGTGCCTGATGAGATTATGCATTGTTTTGATGTGTTTTTATTGTTGTAGTAATTTATTGGTTTGTTTTTAACGGCAGAGAATTGAAAGTTACCTGCATATCCAATCATTCATACCTGATTAATCAATCAGTGGTGTAATCACTTGAAAGACTGCTATGAACACATTAAAACTGACCAGCAGCAATTATGTAGCAGCAAGGAAAAATAGTTATGATGTAAAAAGTAAAAGAAATCTAGAGAACTATGTTTTTACTATGATTCCAACTGTGAAAAAGAGAACTATATATGTATTTTAAAATCTAGACAGTGATCCAAATACAATTATTATGACCACTTAGATCAGGAGTGAGTCTGTATCTCCCTGCTCATGTGACTAATTAAACTGTGCTGGAATTATGAGATTATGGGAATTCCCCCTACTAAACTTTTCCAGTGGTGTAACACAGCTTTACATTTTTTTTTTAATATTTCAAAAAAAAAAATCCGTTCATGTATACTGAACTCATAGTAGAATCAACACAACATAGTGGAAAGACCATTGTCTATGGAACTTATGGCCCCCATGATCCTCACCTCCTGGTATTTACTTCTTTACAGAATTTCTTCCTCTATAGTGTGGACAGGCAATGTTACTTGCTTCCAGTCAATAGAATATGCCAAAGGTGATGGGACATCACTCTAATGATGATGTTATAACACTGCTACACAGGGCTTTATTTTTCTAGCTGACTCAGAAGAGTTTCTCTGTCCTTTGTTGGCTACGAAGAAGCTGTCCTGAGTACAATATCTGCAAGGAAATAAATTTTACCAACTAACACAGACTTAAATTGAAGAACATACGGAAAACCACTAGGCCATTCAGGCATGATTCAAATTAAATCCTTTATAATTACACAGTGGAAGTGACAAGTGGATTCAAAGGATTAGATCTGATTAACAGAGTGCCTGAAGAACTATGGATGGAAGTTAGGAAAACTGTACAGAAAGTGGTGATCAAAACCATCCCAAAGAAAAAGAAATGCAAAAAGGCAAAGTGGCTGTCTGAGGAGGCTTTGCAAATTGCTAAGAAAAGAAGAGCACCAAAAGGCAAAGGAGAAAAGGAAAGATTTACCCATCTGACTGAAGACTTCCAGATACTAGCAAGGAGAGATCAGAAAGCCTTGATGAGTAAACAATACAAAGAAATAGAGGAAAACAATAGAATAGAAAAGACTAGAGATCTCTTCAAGAAAATTAGAGATACCAAGGGAATAATTCATGCAAACATGGGCACAATAAAGGACAGAAATTGGATGGATCTAACAGAAGCAGAAGATATTAAGAAGGGGTGGCAAGAATACACAGAAGAACTGTACAAAAAAGATCTTCATGACCTAGATAACCACAATGGTGGGATGACTCATCTAGAGCCAGACATGCTGGAATGTGAAGTCAAGTGGGCCTTAGGAAGCATCACTACGAACAAAGCTAGTGGAGGTCATGGAATTTCAGTTGAGCTATTTCAAATCCTGAAAGATGATGCTGTGAAAGTGCTGCACTCAATATGCCAGCAAATTTGGAAAACTCAGCAGTGGCCACAGGAAAGGAATAGGTCAGTTATCATTCCAATCCCAAAGAAGTGAAATGCCAAAGAATGTTCAAACTACTGCACAGTAGCACTCATTTCACATGCTAGCAAAGGAATGCTCAAAATTCTCCAAGCTAGGCTTCAACTGTATGTGAACCGAGAACTTCCAGATGTACAAGCTAGATTTAGAAAAGGCAGAGGAACCAGGGATCAAATTGCGAACATCCAATGGATCATAGAAAAAGCTAGAGAATTCCAGAAAAACATCTACTTCTGCTTCATTGACTACACTAAAGCCTTTAACTGTATAGATCACAACAAACTGTGGAAAAATTTTAAAGAGATGGGAATAACAGAGCACCTTACCTGCCTGCTTTGAAACCTGTATGAAGGTCAAGAAGCAACAGTTAGAACTGGACATGGAGGAACAGATTGGTTCCAAATAGGGAAAGAGTATGTCAAGGCTGTATATTGTCACCCTGATTATTTAACATACATGCAGAGTACATCATATGAAATTCCAGGTTGGATGAAGCATAAGCTACAATTAAGATTGCTGGAAGAAATATCAATAAATTCAGATATGCAGATGAAACCACCTGTATGGCAGAAAGCAAAAAGCAACTAAAGTGGTTCTTGATGAAGGTGAAATAAGGAGAGTGAAAAAGCTGGCTTAAAATTCAACATGCAAAAAACTAAGATCATGGCATATGGTCCCATCACTTCATGGCAAATAGATGGGAAAACAATGGAAACAGTAAAATACTTTATTTTGGGGGGCTCCAAAATCACTATGGACAGTGACTGCAGCCATGAAAATAAAAGACGCTTGCTCCTTGGAAGAAAAGCTATGACAAACTTAGACAGCATATTAAAAAGCAGAGACATTACTTTGCCTACAATGGTTTGTATAGTCAAAGCTATGGTTTTTCCAGTAGTCATGTATAGATGTGAGAGGTGGACAATAAAAAGGCTTAGCACCAAAGAACTGATGCCTTCGAACTATGCTTCTGGAAAAGTCTGTTGAAAGTCCCTTGAACAGCAAAGAGATCAAACCTGTCAATTCTAAAGGAAATCAGTCCTGAATATTCATTGAAGGGACTGATGCTGAAGCTGAAGCTCCAATACTTTGGCCACCTGATGCGACGAGCCAACTCACTGAAAAAGACCCTGATGCTGGGAAAGATTGAAGGCATGAGGAGAAAGGGACAATAGAGGATAAGATGGTTGGATGGCATCACCAACTCAATGGACATGAGTTTGAGCAAACTCCAGAAAATGGTTCAGGACAAGGAAGCCTGGCATGCTGTATTCCATGGATTTGCAGAGTCAGACAGAATGAGCAACTGAACAACCACCACCACATGAGTTTGAAGATGGATTCTTTTACAGTGGAGTCTCCAAATTAGAAACCTTTCTTGGTTGATACCTTGATGTAGCATTTTAGGACCTATCTAAGGTACACCTGGAGTCCTGACTTTTAGGCACTGTGATATAATAAATGTGTACTAAGTTATTATATTCACAATAATTTCTTAAACAACATAGAAAATTCATACATAACCCAAATGACTTGGATTTGGATCTCAGATCCTTCACTTATAATCTGTGTGATGGAGCAAGTTGATTAATCTCTGACTCTTAAATTCCTCTAGTGGAGAGTAATAATACTCACCTCCCAGATCTATTGCACAGAACATTACATGCAAAAGAAATAATATTCACCTAACACTGACTGGTATATGGTAACTTGTCTCTAAAGGTTGAAATTTTATGTATCTCGTTCATCATTCTATCTCAGTTCAGTTCAGTTCAGTCGCTCAGACATGTCCAACTCTTTGCGACCCCATGAATTGCAGCACGCCAGGCCTCCCTGTCCATCACCAACTCCCAGAGTTCACTCAAATTCACGTCCATCGAGTTTGTGATGGCATCCAGCCATCTCAAACTCTGTCGTCCCCTTCTCCTTCTGCCCTTAATCCCTCCCAGCATCAGAGTCTTTTCCAATGAGTCAACTCTTCGCATGAGGTGGCCAAAGTACTGGAGTTTCAGCTTTAGCATCATTCCTTCCAAAGAAATCCCAGGGCTGATCTCCTTCAGAATGGACTGGTTGGATCTCCTTGCAGTCCAAGGGACTCTCAAAAGTCTTCTCCAAAACCACAGTTCAAAAGCATCAATTCTTCGGTGCTCAGCCTTCTTCACAGTCCAACTCTCACATCCATACATGATCACTGGAAAAACCATAGCCTTACTAGACGGACCTTTGTTGACAAAGTAATGTCTCTGCTTTTTAATGTGCTGTCTAGGTTGGTCATAGCTTTCCTTCCAAGGAGTAAGCGTCTTTTAATTTCATGACTGCAGTCACCATCTGCAGTGATTTTGGAGACCAAAAAATGAAAGTCTGACACTGTTTCCACTGTTTCCCCATCTATTTCCCATGAAGTGATGGGACCAGTTGCCATGATCTTCATTTTCTGAATGTTCGGTTTTAAGCCAACTTTTTCACTCTCCACTTTCACTTTCAGCAAGAGGTTTTTGAGTTCCTCTTCACTTTCTGCCATAAGGGTGGTGTCATCTGCATATCTGAGGTTATTCATATTTCTCCTAGCAATCTTGATTCCAGTTTGTGTTTCTTGCAGCACAACGATTCTCATGATGTACTCTGAATATTAGTTAAATAAGCAGGGTGACAATATCTAGCCTTGACGTACTCCTTTTCCTATTTGGGACCAGTCTGTTGTTCCATGTCCAGTTCTAACTGTTGCTTCCTGACCTGCATACAAATTTCTCAAGAGGCAGGTCAGGTGGTCTGGTATTCCCATCTCTTGAAGTATTTTCCACAGTTTATTGTGATCCACGCAGTCAAAGGCTTTGGCATAGTCAATAAAGCAGAAATAGATGTTTTTCTGGAACTCTCTTGCTTTTCCATGAGCCAGCGGATGTTGGCAATTTGATCTCTGGTTCCTGTGCCTTTTTTAAAACCAGCTTGAACACCTAGAAGTTCACGGATCACATATTTCTGAAGCCTGGCTTGGAGAATTTTGAGCATTACTTTACTAGCATGTGAGATGAGTGCAATTGTGTGACAGTTTGAGCATTTTTTGGCATTGCCTTTCTTAGGATTGGAATAAAAACTGATCTTTTCCAGTCCTGTGGCAACTGCTGAGTTTTCCAAATTTGCTGGCATATTGAGCACAGCACTTTCACAGCATCATCTTTCAGGATTTGAAATAGCTCCACTGGAATTCCATCCCCTCCACTAGCTTTGTTCATAGTGATGCTTTCTAAGGTCCACTTGAATTCACATTCCAGGATGTCTGGCTCTAGGTGAGTGATCATACCATTATGTTTATCTGGGTCATGAAGATCTTTTTTTTGTACAGTTCTTCTGTGTATTCTTGCCACCTCTTCTTAATATCTTCTGCTTCTGTTAGGTCCATACCATTTCTGTCCTTTATCGAGCACATCTTTGCATGAAATGTTCCCTTGGTGTCTCTAATTTTCTTGAAGACATCTCTAGTCTTTCTCATTCTGTTGTTTTCCTCTATTTCTTTGCATTGATCGCTGAGGAAGGCTTTCTAATCTCTTCTTGCTATTCTTTGGAACTCTGCATTCAGATGCTTATATCTTTCCTTTTCTCCTTTGCTTTTAACTTCTCTTCTTTTCAAAGCTATTTGTAAGGCCTCCCCAGACAGCCATTTTGCTTTTTTGCATTTGTTTTCCATGGGGATGGTCTTGATCCCTGTCTCCTGTACAATGTCATGAACCTCAGTCCATAGCTCATCAAACACTCTATCTATCAGATCTAGGCCCTTAAATCTGCTTCTCACTTCCACTGTATAATCATAACACATTTGATTTAGGTCATACCTGAATGGTCTAGTGGTTTTCCCCTACTTTCTTCAATTTAAGTCTGGATTTGGCAATAAGGAGCTCATGATCTGAGTCACAGTCAGCTCCCAGTCTTGTTTTTGCTGACTGTATAGAGCTTCTCCATCTTTGGCTGCAAAGAATATAATCAATCTGATTTCGGTGTTGACCATCCGGTGATGTCCATGTGTAGAGTCTTTTACTGTGTTGTTGGAAGAGGGTGTTTACTATGACCAGTGAGTTCTCTTGGCAAAACTGTAACAGCCTGTGTCCTGCTCATTCCGTATTCCAAGGCCAAATTTGCCTGTTACTCCAGGTGTTTCTTGACTTTCTACTTTTGTATTCCAGTCCCCTATAATGAAAAAGACATCTTTTTTGGGTGTTAGTTCTAAAAGGTCTTGTAGGTCTTCATAGAACCTTTCAACTTCAGCTTCTTCAGTGTTGCTGGTTGGGGTATAGATTTGGATTCCTGTGATATTGAATGGCTTGCCTTGGAAACGAACAGAGATCATTCTGTCGTTTATGAGATTCCATCCAAGTACTGCATTTCAGACTCTTTTGTTGACCATGATGGCTACTCCAATTCTTCTAAGGAATCCCTGCCCACAGTAGTAGATATAATGGTCATCTGAATTAAATTCACCCATTCCAGTCCATTTTGGTTCACTGATTCCTAGAATGTCGATGTTCACTCTTGCCATCTCCAGTCTGACCGCTTCCAATTTGCCTTGATTCATGGACCTGACATTCCAGATTCCTATGCAATATTGCTCTTTACAGCATCGGACCTTGCTTCTATCACCAGTCATATCCACAGCTGGGCATTGTTTTTGCTTTGGCTCCATCCATTCATTCTTACTGGAGTTTTTTCTCCACTGATCTCCAGTAGCATATTGGGCACCTACTGACCTGGTTGGGGGAGACTAAGATCCCACAAGCTGCATAGCCAAAACAAAACAAAAACCTCTACTATATTAAAAGTATTTTAAATTATACACTGTGAAGTTAACTCTCTTAGTATACATATCTATGGATTTTGACAAATGCATAGTCATATAATCACCAAGACAATCAGAACAGTTCACTGACTACTCCCCACATTCCCTTCTGCTACCTTGTAGTATTAGTTTTATGATTAAAATTTCAGTTCACAGATATTCTTCTTAACTACTATTTCATAGTTACTTACTGGTTTCTCTCAATCCTTTGGCTGAATTATTATTAGCTTTTTTTTTATGGAAATAAATGGATATGGGTCTGAATGTCAGGTCAGCAAGTATTTATGAAGTGCTTTTTCTAGGCCCAGCATTTTATTACATACATTCTCTGAGGACTACAAGAGAAGACAAAAATTCTACATAAGAAAGGAGATCATAGGCATGTGAAACTTTACAGCAATACAAGATGTTATTTAATGGAACGTTTAATTGTGAGATTAAAATTATGAAATAGATTCTTAACGTAGATCTTAGGATCTGTGAATCCTCGAAAAAATGTATGTGTCAAGTCTTTCAGAGGAGGCTGCAGAGCTTCCATCAGGATATCAGGTTGAATAGAGTATAAGGTCCATAGGTGTTTTAGAAAAGAAATAACAGTGAAAGAGACAGGGTGGAAATAATTGCTGGTAAATCTTACAATCCAATAATCAACAGAAAGACAAGCCTCATATAGCACTTTAAGCTTTCACATCCATTACTTACATTTGAACCAAGAAGCATTTGGAGAAGGTTAAGCCATGAAATGAGGTGAAGGAAAAAGTGCTTAAGGAAAAATCAGAAGAGCAGTAGTATGCAGGATTGGTTGAAAACAGACTACGGGTAAGAAATTATTGCTTAGTTTAAAGGATTCAGGGTCAGTTGGAATGTATGAGCTGTAAAAATGCAGAGGAGAATCTAAGAGATATCATTAAAAGAAAAACTGATAGGTTTCACTGATGGATTTGTTGGGAAAGTTTAAGGAGTAAGATTCACTTAATCAATCACTCACCTAACAAGTGCTTATTGAGCTGAGTCTAGTAGATTCCTGGCACTTGTTTTAGGCTTCAGAGAAAGAGCAATAAACAGGACTGAAAAGGAAGGTTTTGCTCCCACAGAGTTTATAACTTAATGACAGGAAACAGCTTATAATTGAATAATAGGAAAACAAATTAATAAACAAAATAATTTCAGACAGTGATTACCTGATAAATTATATCATTTATCAAAAAATCAGTATGAAAAGTGACTTCCAGGACATAAAAGGGACAAGTGCAAGGGAACTAATTATGTGCTAATTAATGGACTAGGCTTTTGAAGACAAATTATCTCATTTAATTAAAAAATGATCCTGATAATAACATGGGAAGACTGGCAAACACAAGATATTGTGACAGAAGATCTTTTATATGTATGCATATTATATATCAGGGTGGCAGTATATCTAAGAAGGTAAGAATGGTGAGAGGAATGGCAGGGAATAAAGATGAGAGTTAATTTTTAAATAAATTGAGCTAGAAGACTTCTATTTTGGGGAGATAAACAATCCATGATAATGATAACAGATACCACTATTTGAATTTTGTAAAAACCTACTTTGGTACAGCCAAACAAGATAATATATTCAGTAAATGCTATCTTTGCAAGTGAAGAGGTTTTAGGTTATTATAAATATAAGATGATTATTCACAATAAGGAATGAAGAATTGGTAAATCAATTCACTGTGCTTTTCTTTTGCTTTCTACTCTCACAGTTAACTTGATATAAGTGCTTCTGTCTTTATAGAGCTTTTATCATGTGAAAGCAGGAAAAAAATTTTCTGAAAAAAACACACACACACACACACACACACACATTAACGTATAAGTCTTGTTACCCCTACTAGATTATAATCCCCTCAAGGGCTGGTCATATATCTAATATATGTTTGTATACCAAACAGAATGCATTATACACTGATGGTCTTCAATAAATATTTTTTCAAGACCTTATTTAAAAGATAGTGAATCACTGTGGTGGTTCTCCTGTCCTGAGAATACTAACTGGATTTATGCTATTGACACTGTAACCATTGTAAAATCAGTTACTAGCAGTATTCTCATATTTTAATCAAAGTCTGTTTTGGTCCAATTCTAAGTAAGAAGAAAAAGAGCTGAAAAAAAAAATACAATATATGAACTTTCAGGCCTAAGAACTCAGCCAGAAAAGTGGCAGGAAAAGGAAAGAAATACGTAAAAATGCCTTGTTAGGGGATTCCCCAGTCGTCCAGTGGTTAAGAATCTACCTGCCAACACAGGAGACATGGGTTCGATCCCTGGTCTGGGAAGATCCCACATGCCATGAAGCAACTAAGCCCATGTGTCACAACTACTGAGTCTGTATGCTTAGAGCCTGTGCTCCACAAGAGAAGCCACTGCAGTGAGATGCCAATGCCACCACACAAGCAACTAGAGAGTAGCCCTCACTCGCCACAACCAGCAAAAGCCCACGCAGCAATAAAGACCCAGCACAGCCAAAAATAAAATAATTAAAAAAAAAAAAAAAATGCCTTGCTAGTATCCCAGGATTTTAATTTCCTCTCCCTAACTCCTAAAATGTCCTCTAAGCTGTTAACCAAATGTTGATGTATAAGTCACTAGAAGACATCTCTAGAATTGGTTTAAGTTCAATGATTGTTATATACATATAACTGGTTTTTGCTCTTTGCTTTTTTTGAGAAGGTAAAAAAATCAAAGATATAAAATACATCTTTGGGCTACAGGCATGAAATTATGTGCTGCATATAGGCATAACATCTCAAGGCTCATAAAAGATGAAGCTCAGTTAAGATTCTCATGTTGATCAACATTTTAAAATTAAGTGCTGCCTTATTACTTATCTATCTTCATAACCAAAATAATGACGATGGTGTGATCACTGACCTAGAGCCAGATATCCTGGAATGTGAGGTCAAGTGGGCCTTAGAAAGCATCATTATGAACAAAGCTAGTGGAGGGGATGGAATTCCAGTTGAGCTATTTCAAATCCTGAAAGATGATGCTGTGAAAGTGCTGCACTCAATATGCCAGCAAATTTGGAAAACTCAGCAGTTGCCACAGGACTGGAAAAGGTCAGTTTTTATTCCAATCCCAAAGAAAAGTAATGCCAAAGAATGCTCAAAATACCGCACAATTGCACTCATCTCACATGCTAGTAAAGTAATACTCAAAATTCTCCAAGCCAGGCGTCAGCAATATGTGAACCATGAACTTCTAGGTGTTCAAGCTGGTTTTAGAAAAGGCAGAGGAACCAGAGATCAAATTGCCAACATCCGCTGGATCATGGAAAAGCAAGAGAGTTCCAGAAAAACATCTATTTCTGCTTTATGGACTATGCCAAAGCCTTTGACTGCGTGGATCACAATAAACTGTGGAAAATTCTTCAAGAGATGGGAATACCAGACCACCTGACCTGCCTCTTGAGAAATTTGTATGCAGGTCAGGAAGCAACAGTTAGAACTGGACATGGAACAACAGACTGGTCCCAAATAGGAAAAGGAGTACGTCAAGGCTGTATAGTGTCACCCTGCTTATTTAATTTATATGCAGAGTACATCATGAGAAACGCTGGACTGGAAGAAACACAAACTGGAATCAAGATTGCCGGGAGAAATATCAATAATCTCAGATATGCAGATGACACCACCCTTATGGCAGAAAGTGAAAAGGAACTCAAAAGCCTCTTGCTGAAAGTGAAAGTGGAGAGTGAAAAAGTTGGCTTAAAGCCGAACATTCAGAAAAGGAAGATCGTGGCATTCAGTCCCATCACTTCATGGGAAATAGATGGGGAAACAGTGGAAACAGTATCAGACTTTATTTTTTTGGGCTCCAAAATCACTGCAGATGGTTATTGCAGCCATGAAATTAAAAGACGCTTACTCCTTGGAAGGAAAGTTATGACCAACCTAGATAGCATATTCAAAAGCAGAGACATTACTTTGCCAACAAAGTTTTGTCTAGTCAAGGCTATGGTTTTTCCAGTGGTCATGTATGGATGTGACAGTTGGACTGTGAAGAAGGCTAAGTGCCAAAGAATTGATGCTTTTGAAGTGTGATGTTGGAGAAGACTCTTGAGAGTCCCTTGGACAGCAGGGAGATCCAACCAGTCCATTCTAAAGGAGATCAGCCCTGGGTGTTCTTTGGAAGGAATGATGCTGAAGCTTAAACTCCAGTACTTTGGCCACCTCATGTGAAGAGTTGACTCATTGGAAAAGACTCTGATGCTGGGAGGGATTGGGGGCAGGAGGAGAAGGGGACGACAGAGGATGAGATGGCTGGATGGCATCACTGACTCGATGGACGTGAGTCTGAGTGAACTCCGGGAGTTGGTGATGGACAGGGAGGCCTGGCGTGCTGCAATTCATGGGGTCGCAAAGAGTCGGACACGACTGAGTGACTGAACTGAACGGAACTGAACTATAACTTATCTACTGTCTCAGAACTGATTGGCAGAGATCGCTTCATGAATACAGGTCAAAAAAACCTGACTTGTCCAGTCCTGAAATTTATGTGTCCTTCCACACCTTTTTCTTGGTCTTTCTCCCCTCCTCTTTTTTTTTTTTTTTTCTTTTTACTTCAATCTGCTTCATACATTGTAAGGATCTGTATAGGAAAGGTGCATACGCTTGATATAAGGATTTTAGAAGTCAGGATGGGAAACCAATCTTTGACAGACAAAAAGTACTCAATAAAAAAGAGGACCAAAATGAGTTAATATATATAAAATGTGTTAAACAATGTCTGACACACAGGATTCAATCAATGTTAGTCATTGTTATTACTTGTTATTATTATCTCCAGAAGTGAGAGCGGCAATATTGTTGTATTGGCAATGATACTGGCCTTTGAGTCAGAACACTTGGTTAATAATTTGCCTATTCTACCTACTAGATATGTAATCATAAGCAAGTTTAAATTTCTAGGCCTCTACTTCCTAATGCCCAATAGAGTGACATGAGTGCTTACACTTATGGATTATGAGTATTATTCCAAATATACGTGAAAGAACTTTATAAATTTAATGAAATAAGTATATGATTCAATAAAATCATTTGACTTTTCTTTCACTATCTAATCTGCATGGTCTCAAAGTCTCCAAGTTGTGTCTGATTTCTTATTGGAGTTTCCCTAGTACTTCAAGGCCATATCAGTAATTCTTTGCAGTACTATCCTATTTACTCTCTTTCTCTCTTGCCTCCCTCCTCTGTCTCTCTTTTACACACACACACACACACTTACTGGACTTCAGATCAGTTTCTTTCTGTTTCTCCTAAATCCTAAGCATTATGTTGATTGGTTACATGGACCAAGACTAATTTCAAACACTTTCACCTCTTTTAGAAAGTTAGCATTAATTATCCCAATTATGTAATGTATCACTTTAAAAAATACCTGGCTTTATCTTCTCTAGTTCTTTGCCCCATAGTTTTAGTTATACCTAGCTACTTGATGTTTTTGATGCTGTACTTATTGTTAAAAGTACAGCAGTTTCTTGAGTCATATTTGCAAAGATCCTAATCCAATATACTAACAACATCCACAAATGAAATTCTGAACAGCATCTTGTGAGTTTTCCGAAGCAGGTGATGCCCATACTACACTTTGAGAAACAATGAAATGTTTATTGAACACCTAACACTGAGTTGCTCACCAGTCCCCTAGTCATATTTTGCTCTTGCCTCTCTCAGGAATGATCTTTCCTTTTCTCTGATAATGAAAACATTGCTTATTTTCTGAGATCTAGTTCAAATGCAAATTCTTAATCCATTTCTCCCATACCACATAGATGTAGTCTTTTCTACAGAATAAGCTATGGGATATTATCAGCACTGGGGTCTAAGAAAGTATTGAGTGATGATAGGGTCTTTACATCTGAGTCTGTGCCCTTCAATTATGTTGACTATAAAGCCTGCAAATTGGGTTGACTAATAGAAAAGTAACAAACACTCAGCATCAGACTGGTCAGGATAGTAACTCAAACCACATAGAAACTGGACAGGAAAACTGGCAGCCATGTCAGGACCAACGATTGAGAATGAGAAGTAAACAGACAAAAATAGTTGTTCAGCTAGAAAACTGTACAAGTTCAGTAAGTAGAGGTAAAATGATAACATCTCAGTGATCTCAGGGAAAAAGATAACTATTAATAGTACACAACTGTCTTAAGAGTTTGTGTGGTTGGGTAGGTTATACAATAACAAGGAGAAAAGAAGGGGAAGAGGGAGCTAAGAGTAGAGATGGCAGTGACACTTGAGAAGGATGGAAGCCATAAATATAGTTAATTGGTGACAAAACAGAGATCTGAGCCCACATCAACCTGATTTCTCTGTACTAGTGGATTTTCAAACCTTAATGTGATTTGGAATATAATTCAGGAGTTCTAGACCTGGGCCAAGGGATTAAAAAACATTATTAAAAAAAAATCATAAAAAAAAAAACATTAAAAAGCATCTGCATTAAAAAACACCCTTCTAGGTGCAAGAGGGCAGTGTGTAAGTCAGTCATACATAAGAATTAGTGAACTAATGTTGCTCAATTTGTTTGGGGCACTATTTATTTCTGTCCCTATTTCTACATCATCCTTTCAGAGATACCCAACTACTGAGTAAGCTGAAGCATTAAAAAGATAAATTCCCTAACCTCTTTCCTAACCTCTGTCCTCTTTGCCCCATTTTTCCAAAGGAAGAGTTTTTAAAATTAGAAACTCCTTTAAACTTCCCAAAGGATAAGGACAACTACCTTTCTGAGACAGTTTGGTAGTGGTCTCTGCCAGGCATAGTAGTGAAGTCACTCAGTCGTGTCTGACTCTTTGCAACTCCATGGACTGTAGCCTACCAGGTTCCTCAGTCCATGGAATTCTCCAGGCAAGAGTACTGGAGTGGGTTGTCATTTCTTTCTCCAGGGGATCTTCCCGACCCAGGAATCAAACCCGGGTCTCCCGCATTCCAGGCAGACGCTTTAACCTCTGAGCCACAAGGGAAGACTCCCTTGCCAGGCATACTAGATCCCAAAACCTTAATTAAGCTCATATTTATATGTTTACTTCATTAAAGTTAAACATCATCATCTTTGTCGTTGTCACCTCTTATGTTTTATCAAGTGTCCACTGAGTACTAGGCAGAGTATGAAGCATATCACATTTGTTCTTAATCTTCAAAAGAAATCTGTAAGGTTGATAGCATTATATTTGTTTGAGGAAAAAAAAAAAAAAAAAAAACAGAGTCTCTGAAAGGAAAATGTTAAGTAACCTACTCAAGACAACCTCCAAGGTTTAAACCTTGGTGATTTAAGCCACTACATGACATCAGAATTTTGTAGCCCATGGAAACCCAGATGTTTCATCACTACTTGTCAGCTCAAAAACATCTGCAGTAACTACTGGCATGAATCATACATGGACACAAAAATTTTAAAGTCCAAAGTCCAGAATTAAAATCCTTTCTGTTATTAAAACAGGCCTGGTAAGGCCCTACTACCAACCTTTGCAGTCATGACCAACTATTTGTGTGACTCAAGATCCTGAAAGCTTTAATAATTTTAGACAGAGACAGGTTTGGGGAGTAAAAACATGAATAATTCCAGTTAAGTCTCATCTAAAAAAATGAAATTTCCGTAAGATCTATTCCTATGTTAAATATCATGCATACTCTCACAAAAGAAAAGTTCTTCCATGTCACAGGTGGGAAAAAAACCTCGATGGAGAACATTTTGCCCTAATATAAATCTTAATATAATCAGCAATCACATCTACTGGCTATCTTTGGATATAAAACAATCTGAACAACATTGGAAGAAAAGAATAATTGAAATATCTTTTTTTCCTATTTGTTAAATGTATTTAATTGGAGGCTAATTACTTTACAATATTGTAGTGGTTTTTGCCATCCATTGACATGAATCAGCCATGGCTGTACCTCTGTTCAACATCCTGAAGCCTCCTCCCACGTCCCTCCGCATCCCATCCCTCTGGTTCATCCCAGTGCACCAGCCCTGAAAACACTGTCTCATGCATCAAACCTGGATTGGCAATCTGTTTCACATATGATAATATGTCTGTTACAATGCTATTCTGTCAAATCATCCCACCCTCACCTTCTCCCACAGAGTCCAAAAGACTGTTCTATACATATCCATCTCTTTTGCTAACTCGCATATAAGGTTATCAATACCATCTTTCTAAATCCCATGTATATGTGTTAGTATACTGTATTGGTATTTTTCTTTCTGACTTACTGAACTCTGGAAAATAGGCTCCAGTTTCATCCACCTCATTAGAACTGATTCAACTGTATTCTTTTTAATGGTTGACTAATATTTCATTGGGTACATGAACCACAGCATTGACCATCTGGTGATGTCCATGTATAGAGTCTTCTCTTTTGTTGTTGGAAGAGGGTGTTTGCTATGACCAGTGTGTTCTCTTGGCAAAGCTCTATTAGGCTTTGCCCTGCTTCATTCCGTATACCAAGGACAAATTTGCCTGTTACCCCAGGTGTTTCTTGACTTCCTACATTTGCACTCCAGTCCCCTATAATGAAAAGGACATATTTTTTGGGTGTTAGTTCTAAAAGGTCTTGTAGGTCTTCATAGAACTTTTCAACTTCAGCTTTTTCAGCATTACTGGAGCATAGAGTTGGATTACTGTGATATTGAATGGTTTGCCTTGGAAACGAACAGAGATCATTCTGTTGTTTATGAGATTGCATCCAAGTACAGCATTTCGGACTCTTTTGTTGACATGATGGCTACTCCAATTCTTCTAAGGAATCCCTGCCCGCAGTAGTAGATATAATGGTCATCTGAGTTAAATTCACCCATTCCAGTCTGTTTTCGTTCTCTGATTCCTACAATGTCGACATGCATTCTCGCCATCTCCTGTTTTACCACTTCCAATTTGCCTTGACTCATGAACCTGACATTCCAGGTTCCTATGCAATATTGACTTACAACATTGGACCTTGCTTCTTTCACCAGTCCCATCCACAAGTGGGTATTGTTTTTGCTTTGGCTCCATCCCTTCATTCTTTCTGGAGTTCTTTCTCCACTGATCTCCAGTAGCATATTGGGCACCTACTGACCTGGGGAGTTCCTCTTTCAGTATCCTATCATTTTGCCTTTTCATACTGTTCATGGGGTTCTCAAGGCAAGAATACTGAAGCGGTTTGCCATTCTCTTCTCCAGTGGACCACATTCTGTCAAACCGCTCCACCATGACCTGCCCGTCTTGGGTGGTCCCACATGGCATGGCTTAGTTTCACTGAGTTAGACAAGGCTGTGGTCCGTGTGATTAAACTGACTAGTTTTCTGTGATTATGCTTTGTGTGTGTGCCCTCTGATGCCTCTTGTAACACCTACCATATAGTTGGGTTTCTCTTACCTTGGACATGAGGTATCTCTTCATGGCTGCTCCAGCAAAGTGCAGATGCTGCTCCTTACCATGGACGAGGGGAATCTCCTCACAGCGGCCCCTCCTGACCTTGAACGATCTACACATGGACATCACCAGTTGGGCAACACCGAAATCAGAATGATTATATTCTTTGCAGCCAAAGATGGATAGGCTCTATACAGTCAGCAAAAACAAGACCGAGAGATGACTGTGGCTCAGATCATGAACTACTTATTGTCAATTCACACTTAAATTGAAAAAAGTAGGGAAAACCACTAGACCATTCAGGTATGACCTAAATCAAATTCCATATGATTATACAGTGGAAGTAAGAGATATATTTAAGGGACTAGATCTGATAGATACAGTGCCTGAAGAACTATGGACGGAGGTTCGTGACATTGAACAAGAAACAGTGAACAAGACCATCTCCATGGAAAAGAAATGAAAAAAAGGAAAATGGCTGTCTGGGGAGGCCTTACAAATAGCTGTGAAAAGAAGAGAAGTTAAAAGCAAAGGAGAAAAGGAAAGATATAAGCAACAGAATGCAGAGTTCCAAAGAATACCAAGGAGAGATAAGAAAGCCTTCCTCAGTGATCAATGCAAAGAAATAGAGGAAAACAACAGAATGAGAAAGACTAGAGATCTCTTCAAGAAAATTAGAGATACCAAGGGAATAGTTCATGCAAAGATAGGCTCAATAAAGGACAGAAATGGTATGGACCTAACAGAAGCAGAAGATATTAAGAAGAGGTGGCAAGAATACACAGAAGAACTGTACAGAAAAGATTTTCATGACCCAGATAATCATGATGCTGTGATCACTCACCTAGAGCCAGACATCCTGGAATGTGAAGTCAAATGGGCCTTAGAAAGCGTCACTACGAACAAAGCTAGTGGAGGTGATGGAATTTCAGTTGAGCTACTTCAAATCCTGCAAGATGATGCTGTGAAAGTGCTGCACATAATATGCCAGCAAATTTGGAGAACTCAGCAGTGGCCATGGGATTGGAAAAGATCAGTTTTCATTCCAATCCCAAACGCAATGCCAAAGAATGCTCAAACTACCAAACAATTGCACTCATCTAACACGCTAGTAAAGTAAAGCTCAAATTTCTCCAAGCCAGGCTTCAGCAATACGTGAACTGTGAACTTCCTGATGTTCAAGCTGGTTTTAGAAAAGGCAGAGGAACCAGAGATCGAATTGCCAACATCTGCTGGATCATGGAAAAAGCAAGACAGTTCCAGAAAGACATCTATTTCTGCTTTTTTTGACTATGTCAAAGCCTTTGACTGTGTGGCTCACAATAAACTGTGGAAAAATCTGAAAGAGATGGGAATACCAGACCACCTGACCTGCCTCTTGAGAAACCTATATGCACGTCAGGAAGCAACAGTTAGAACTGGACATGAAACAACAGACTGGCTCCAAATAGGAAAATGAGTTCGTCAAGGCTGTATACCGTCACATGCTTATTTAACTTATATGCAGAGTACATCATGAGAAACGCTGGGCTGCAAGAAGCACAAGCTGGAATCAAGATTGCTTGGAGAAATATAAATAACCTCAGATATGCAGATGACACCACCCTTAGGGCAGAAAGTGAAGAGGAACTAAAAAGCTTCTTGATGAAAGTGAAATAGGAGAGTGAAAAAGTTGGCTTAAAGCTCAACATTCAGAAAACTAAGATAAAGGCATCTGGTCCCATCACTTCGTGGGAAATAGATGGGAAACAGTAAAAACAGTGTCAGACTTAATTTTTGAGGGCTCCATAGTCACTGCAGATGGTTATTGCAGCCATGAAATTAAAAGACCCTTACTCCTTGGAAGGAAAGTTGTGACGAACTTAGATAGCATATTGAAAAGCAGAGACATTACTTTGCCAACAAAGTTCTATCTAGTCAAGGCTATGGTTTTTCCAGTGGCCGTGTATGGATGTGGAACTTGGACTGTGAAGAAAGCTGAGCACCAAGGAATTGATGCTTTTCAACTGTGGTGCTGGAGAAGACTCTTGAGAGTCCCTTGGACTGCAAAGAAATCCAACCTGTCCATTCTAAAGGAGATCAGTCCTGTGTGTTCTTTGGAAGGACTGATGCTGAAGCTGAAACTCCAGTACTTTGGCCACCTCATGTGAAGAGTTGACTCATTGGAAAAGACTCTGATGCTGGGAGATATGGGGGCATGAGGAGAAGGGGACAACAGAGGATGAGATGGCTGGATGGTATTACCGACTCGATGGACAAGAGTTTGGGTGAACTCTGGGAGTTGGTGATGGACAGGGGGCCTGGCATGCTGCAATTCTTGGGGTCACAAAGTGTCAGACACGACTGAGCGACTGAACTGAACTGAAGTGAACCAGCAGTCTTATCAATTTGTGTGCTGATCAACATCTAGGCTGCTTCCATGTCCTTGCTATTATAAACAGTGTTGCGATGAACATTGAGGTACTCATGTCTCCTTCAATTCTGGTTTCCTTGGTTTGTATGCCAAGCAGTTGGATTGCTCGGTCATATTGCAGCTCTATTTGCAGTTTTTATTTTGATTTTATTTTTTTAGCAGTCTCCACACTGTTCTCCATAGTGGCTGTACTAGTTTGCATTTCCACCAACACATCCTCTCCAGCATTTATTGCTTGTAGACATTTGGATTGCAGCCATTCTGACAGGCATGATATGGTACCTCATTGTGGTTTTGATTTGCATTTCTTTGATAATGAGTGATGTTGAGGACCTTTTCATGTGTTTGTTAGCCATCTGTATGTCTTCTTCACAGAAATTTCTGTTTAGTTCTTTGGTCCATTTTTTGATTGCATCATTTATTTTTCTGGAATTGATTTGCAGGTGTTGCTTGTATATTTTGAGATTATTCTTTGTCCGTTGCTTCATTTGCGATTACCTTATCCCATTCTGGAGGCTGTCTTTTCACCTTGGTTATAGTTTCCTTTGTTGTGCAAAAGCTTATAAGTTTAATTAGGTTTTTTGTTTACTTTTCTTATATTTCCATTACTCTGGGAGGTGGGTCATAGAGGATCCTGCTGTGATTTATGTCAGAGAGTGTTTTCCTCTATAAGTTTTATAGTTTCTGGTCTTACATTTAGGTCTTTAATCCATTTTGAGTTTATTTTTGTGTATGGTGTTAGAAAGTCTTCTAGTTTCATTCTTTTATAAATTGTTGACCAGTTTTCCCAGCACCACTTGTAAAGAGATTGTCTTTTCTCCATTGTATAGTCTTGCCTCCTTTGTCAAAGATAAGGTGTCCATAGGTGCATGGATTTATCTCTGGGCTTTCTATTTTGTTCCATTGATCTATATTTCTGACTTTGTGCCAGTGCCATACTGTCTTGATGACTGTGGCTTTGTAGTAGAGCCTGAAGTCAGGCAGGTTGATTCCTTCAGTTCCATTCTTCTTTCTCAAGATTGCTTTGGCTATTCGAGGTTTTTTGTATTTCCATACAAATTGTGAAGTTATTTGTTCTAGCTCTGTGAAAAATACCGTTGGTAGCTTGATAGTACCTGCATTGATTCTATAGATTGCTTTGGATAGTATACTCATTTTCACTATATTGCTTCTTCTAATCCATGAACATGGTATATTTCTCCATCTATTTGTGTCCTCTTCGATTTCTTTCATCAGTGTTTGTTTGTTTTTTTTTTTTTTTGTTGTTGTTGTTGTTTTGTTTTGTTTTGTTTTGTTTTTTATATACAGGTCTTTTGTTTCTTTAAGTGAATCTCTTCCTAAGTATTTTATTATTTTCGTTGCAATGATGAACGAGTTGTTTCCTGAATTTCTCTTTCTGTTTTCTCATTGTTAGTGTATAGAGATGCAAGTGATTTCTGTGTGTTGATTTTATATCCTGCAACTTTACTATATTCATTGATTAGCTCTAGTAATTTTCTGGTGGAGTCTTTAGGGTTTTCTATGTAGAGGATCATGTCATCTGCAAACAGTGAGAGTTTTACTTCTTCTTTTCCAATTTGGATTCCTTTTATTTCCTTTTCTGCTCTGATTGCTGTGGCCAAAACTTCCAAAACTATGTGGAATAGGAGTGGTTAGAGTGGGCACCCTTGTCTTGTTCCTGACTTTGGGGGAAATACTTTCAATTATTCACCATTGAGGATAATGTTTGCTGTGAGTTTGTCATATATAGCTTTTATTATGTTGAGGTATGTTCCTTCTATTCCTGCTTTCTGGAGGGTTTTATCATAAATGGATGTTGAATTTTGTCAAAGGCTTTCTCTGCATCTATTGAGATAATCGTATGGTCTTTATCTTTCAATTTGTTAATATGGTGTATTACATTGATTGATTTGCAGATATTAAAGTATCCTTGCATTCCCTGGGATAAAGCCCACTTGGTCATGATGTATGATCTTTCTAATATGTTGTTGGATTCTGATTGCTAGAATTTTGTTAAGGATTTTTGCATCTATGTTCATCAGTGATACTGGCCTTTAGTTTTCTTTTTTTGTGGCATCTGTGTCTGGTTTTTGTATTAGGGTGATGATGGCCTCATAGAATGAGTTTGGAAGTTTACCTTCCTCTGCCATTTTCTAGAAGAGTTTGAGTGGGATAGGTGTTGGCTCCTCTCTAAATTTTTGGTAGAATTCAGCTGTGAAGCCATCTGGCCCTGAGCTTTGTTTGTTATAAAATTTATGATTACAGTTTCAATTTCCGTGCTTATGATGGGTTTGTCAAGATTTTCTATTTCTTACTGCTTCAGTTTTGGAAAGTTATAATTTTCTAAGAATTTGTCCATTTCTTCCAAGTTGTTCATTGTTTGGCATATAATTGCTGATAGTAGTCTCTTATGATCCTTTGTATTTCTGTGTTTGGCATATAATTGCTAACAGTAGTCTCTTATGATCCTTTGTATTTCTGTGATGTCTGTCATGATTTCTCCATTTTCGTTTCCAATTTTGCTGATTTGATTCTTCTCCTTTTGTTTCTTGATGAGTCTGGCTAGTGGTTTCTGAATTTTGTTTATCTTCTCAAAAAACCAGCTTTTAGCTTTGTTGATTTTTGCTATGGTCTCTTTTGCTTCTTTTGCATTTATTTCTTCCCTAATTTTTAAGATTCCTTTCCTTCTACTAACCCTGGGGCTCTTCATTTCTTCCTTTTATAGTTCCTTTAGGTGTAGAGTTAGGTTATTTATTAGACTTTTTTCTTGTTTCTTGAAGTAGGCCTGTATTGCTATGAACCTTCCCCTTAGTACTACTTTTACAGTGTCCCATAGGTTCTGGGTTGTTGTACTTTCATTTTAATTCTCCTCTACGCATATTTTGATTTCTTCTGTGATTTGTTGGTTATTCAGAAGTGTGTTGTTCAACCTCCATATCTTGGAATTTTTAATAGCTTTTCCCTGTAATTGACATCTAATCTTACTGCATGTGATCAGGAAAGATGCTTGGAGTGATTTCAAATTTTTTTGAATTTACCAAGGCTAGGTTTATGTCCCAGGATGTGATCTATCCTGGAGAAGGTTCCTTGTGCACTTAAGAGAAAGGTGAAATTCATTGTTTCAGGGTGAAATGTCCTATAGATATCAATTAGGTCTAACTGGTCCATTGTATCATTTAAAGTTTGTGCTTGCTTGTTCATTTTCTCTTTACTTGATCTATCCATAGGTGTGAGTGGGGTATTAAAGTCTCCCACTATTATTGTGTTACTGTTAATATCTCCTTTCATACTTGTTAGCATTTGCCTTACATATTGTGGTGCTCCTATACTGGGTGCATATATATTTATAATTGTTATATCTTCTTCTTGGATTGATCCTTTGATCATTATGTAGTGTACTTTTTTGTCTCTTTTCACAGCCTTTATTTTAAAGTCTATTTTCTCTGATATGAGTATTGCTACTCCTGCTTTCTTTTGGTCTCCATTTGCATGAAACATATTTTTTCAGCCCTTCACTTTCAGTCTGTATGTGTCCCTTGTTTTGAGATGGTTCTCCTGTAGACAGCATATATAGGGGTCTTGTTTTTGTATCTATTCAGCCAGTCTTTGTCTTTTGGTTGGGGCATTCAACCAATTTACATTTAAGGTAATTATTGATAAGTATGATCCCATCGCTATTTACTTTGTCATTTTGGGTTCTAGTTTATACACCCTTTCTGTGTTTCCTGTCTAGAGAAGATCCCTTAGCATTTGTTGAAGAGCTGGTTTGGTGGTGCTGAATTCTCTCAGCTTTTGCTTGTCTGTAAACGTTTTGATTTATCCTTCATATTTGAAAGACATCCTTGCTAGGTACAATAATCTGGGTTGTAGGTTTTTCTCTTTCATCACTTTAAGTATGTCCTGCCATCCCCTTCTGGCCTGAAGAGTTTCTATTGAAAGATCAGATATATTTGTTCTTTATGTTTGATCTTTGTTAATTTCATTAATATGTTTCTTGGGGTGTTTCACCTTGGGTTTATCCTGTTTGGGACACTCTGGGTTTCTTGGACGTGGGTGACTATTTCCTTCTCCATTTTAGGGAAGTTTTCAACTATTATCTGGAGAAGGCAATGGCACCCCCACTCCAGTACTCTTGCCTGGAAAATCCCATGGATGGAGGAGCCTGGTGGGCTACAGTCCATGGGGTCGCTAAGAGTCAGACACGACTGAGTGACTTCACTTTTACTGTTCACTTTCATGCATTGGAGAAGGAAATGGCAACCCACTCCAGTGTTCTTGCCTGGAGAGTCCCAGGGATGGGGGAGCCTGGTGGGCTGCCGTCTATGGGGCCACACAGAGTCGGACACGTCTGAGGCGACTTAGCAGCAGTAGTAGTCAACTATTATCTCCTCAAGTATTTTCTCATGGCCTTCCTTTTTGTCTTCTTCTTCTGGTACTCCTATGATTCGAATTTTGTATCATTTAACATTGTCACAAATGTCTCTGAGGTTGTCCTCATTTCTTTTAATTATTTTTTTCTTTTTTCCTCTCTGTTTCATTTATTTCTACCATTATATCTTCTACCTCACTTATCTTGTCTTCTGTCCCCATTATTTTATTGTTGGTTCCCTCCAAAGTATTTTTGATCTCATTTATTGCATTATTCGTTATTGACTGACTCTTTTCTATTTCTTCTAGGTCCTTCTTAAACATTTCTTGCATCTTCTCAATCCTTGTCTCCAGGATATTTATCTGTAACTCCATTTTGTTTTCAAGATTTTGGATCATTTTTACTATTATTATTCTGAATTCTTTTTCAGGTAGACTCCCTATCTCCTCCTCTTTTATTTGGATTGGTGGGCATTTATCATGTTCCATTACCTGCTGAGTATTTATCTGCCTTTTTTTTTTTTTTTTATCTGCCTTTTCATCTTGTTGAGATTGATGTGTTTGGGATGGCCCTTCTGTATTCTGGCAGTTTGTGGTTCCTCTTTATTGTGGAGGTTCCTTCCTGTGAGTGTGGTTGGATGAGTGGCTTATCAAAGTTTCCTGGTTAGGAAGGCTTGCATTGGTGTTCTGGTGGGTGTAGCTGGATTTCTTCTTTTTGTAGTGCAATGAAGCGTCCAGTAGTGAGTTTTGAGATGTCTATGGGTTTTTTTTTTGTGACTTTGGGCAACCTGTATATTGAAGCTCAGGGCTATGTTTCTGCATTGCTGGAGAATTTGCGTGGTATGTGTTGCTCTGGAACTTGTTAGCTCTTGAGTGGTGCTTGGTTTCAGTGTAGGTATGAAGACTTTTGGATGAGCTCTTATCCATTAATGTTCCCTGGATACATGAATTCTCTGGTGTTCTCAGGTTTTGGACTTAAGCCTCCTGCCTATGGTTTTCAGTCTTGTTCTTACAGTAGCCTCAAGACTTCTCCATCCATACAACACTGATGATAAAACATCTAGGTTAATGGTGAAAAGATTATCCACAGTGAGGGAAATCCACAGAGTTTCACAGAGTTACATGTAGAAGAGAAGGAGGAGGAGGGAGATAGAGGTGACCAGGAGGAGAAGAGGGGAAATCAAAAGGGGAAGAGGAATCTAGCCAGTAATCAATTCCCTATGTGCTCTCCACAGTCTGGAACACTCAGACAGGTTCATGGACTTACATAAAGAAGAGAAGAGGGAGGAAGGAGATAGAGGTGGCCAGGAGGAGAAAAGGGGGAATCAAAAGGAGAGAGACAAATCTAGCCAGTAATCAGTTCCCTAAGTGTTCTCCATAGCTAGTAACACACAAAGAGATTCACAGAATTGGGCAGAGAAGAGAAAGGGGAGGGAGGAGATAGAGGCAACCTGGTGGAGAAAAAGGAGAGTCAAAAGGGGGAGAGAGTAATCAAGCCAATAATCACACTCTTAAGTAAAAATGAGTACTGAAGATTGGATTCTTAAAGGTACAAAATTGATAACAAATACCAAAAAGCAAAGATTAAAAATCTAGAGTAGAGGTTAGACACTCAAAAATACAATATTAAAAAAAAAATCACAAAAAAATTATAAGAAATATATATGAAGTTTGCTTAAAAAATGGGGTCATTTCCCCCCCCAAAGAAATAGTAGGTTATAAAAATAAAAATTAAAAGAGTAACAGGGAACTTAAAAGTAAAAAAAAAAAAAAAAGAAAAAAAGTTGTTTTGTCTTGTTTTTTGTTTTTGTTTTTGTTTTTTTAATTTAAAATTGATAATTGTAAAAAATATATCTAGGAATTTCTCTGGAGCTGTTGAGGGTAGTGTGGGGTCAGTTCAGTTTCAGATAGTTCCTTGTTCCAGCTTATACTTCTCAAGATGTATAGGCCCCTTCCAATGTAGTCGGTGCTAACTACAGGGTTGTAATCCGTTGTACTTGTCACTTCCAAAGCGGTTCTCTGTTTATTTTGGCTTCTCCTGTTTGCAGGTCTCTTCAGTGTGTAATCACTGCCCTAACACAAGGCGACTAAGGTGGTCACTTATTTAGGCTCATTTGTTCAGTTGTGGTGTGGGGAGGGAGGAACACTGCAAACAAATATCACTGGCGTGTGTGGGGAATACTCACAGTGTTTCAGCCACATTGGGTTTTCCCCCGCTCACAGCGTGTGTGCCTTCCTAGTCTACACTGCTCAGGCTCCAGGTTGCTCTGTAGGGGAACTGCCTGAGGTGGGCCCTGGGTTGTGTGCACTTCCCAGGTCTAAGCCACTCAGGTTCAGGTTCTCATGTACTCCACAAAGGTGCAGACTTGGTTGGGCATGCGTTTTGTCCCCTTCCTAGGTCCGAGCAGCTCAGGTGACAAGGTGCCTGACTAGCACACTCTCCCCAGGTGGAGGGTGTATCTTATTGCCTCCCTGTCCAAGCCGCTCAGTTTCCTGGGTGTACAGCAGGTACGCCACCTCAGGTGTGCCGTGTGTCTCTTCTGGGGAGCTGATTTCTGGCTTTAACCCTCCTGGCAGATGTCAACCATCCAGAATCCCAGAAACTCTTGGTTAACAACTGAGAGCCTGCTTGCAGTTTGGTAGATGATGCCATCTCTGGGGCCGAGATTGCCCCTTTTCAGCTCTGACTGCTGCCCGCCTGCCTCCAGCAGAGGATGGGTCAGTCCATGACCAGCTAGCTCTCCTCTGGTATTCTCTCAGTCCTTTGTTCTGTGAGCCAACCGGCAGTGTCTTAGGTTAGGGCTTTTCATGGCATAGATCTCTCTCTCTCTCTCTCTCTCTCTCTCTCACTCTCTCTCTCTCTCTCTGACTATCCCAGAGTTTGGGTTGCTATCTCATGTTAGCTCACTCAGATTGCCCTAAAGGCATTCAGACCCAGTCCTTACCCTAAGCAATGCAGCCCACGCCTCCCTGTTCAGCCCCCGCTTGCTGGTGGCAGATGCGAGTGTCTGGGCTACTTCACTGCTGGGAGTTGCCATTAGGCACGTCATCTGTAGGTTTTATTTATTTATTTTTCCTCCCAGTTTTGTAGCCCTCTGAGATTCCAAAATTCCCCACAGATCCTCTGGTGAGAGGGTTTTGTGGTGTTTGGAAACTTCTCCTCTTTTAAGACTCCCTTCCCAGGGCAGGTCTCCATCTGTAACTCTTTTGTCTCTCTTTTTATCTTTTATATTTTGTCCTACCTCCTTTCAAAGACAAGGGGCTGCCTTTCTGGGTGTCTGGTGTCCTCTGTCAGCGTTCAGAAGTTGTTTTATGGAATTTGCTCAGCATTCAAATGTTCTTTTGATGAATTTGTGGGGGAGAAAATGGTTTCCCCATCCTATTCCTCTGCCATCTTAGGACCGCCCCCAATAGAAGTCTTAAAAAAAAAAAAAAAAAAGTTGCATTGAACTATCCATAAATGCACTTTGTAAAATTAACCAAAGACAACTAAAGAGAAAGTGAGGAAAACCATTTCCTTATACAAAATGCAGAACTGATTTTATAATGTGTGCTTTATTATTTTTTGCTAGTTAGCAAGTTAAGGTATTTCTACTTTGGTGGAATCTATTTGTTCAAGCTGGTATTTAAAAAAGGCAGAGGAACCAGAGGTCAAATTGCCAACACCTGCTGGATCATCAAAAAAGCAAGAGAGTTCCAGAAAAACGTCTATTTCTGCTTTATTGACTATGCCAAAGCCTTTGTGTGGATCACAATAAACTGTGGAAAATTCTGAAAGAGGTGGGAATAGCAGACCACCTGACCTGCCTCTTGAGAAACCTGTATGCAGATCAGGAAGCAACAGTTAGAACTGGACGTGGAATAACAGACTGCTTTCAAATAGGAAAAGGAGTATGCCAAGGTTGTATATTGTCACCCTGCTTATTTAACACATCATGAGAAACGCTGGGCTGGAGGAAGCACAAGCTGGAATCAAGATTGCCAGGAGAAATATCAATAACCTCAGATATGCAGATGACACCACCCTTATGGCAGAAAGTGAAGAGGAACTAAAAAGCCTCTTGATGAAAGTGAAAGAGGACAGTGAAAATGTTGGCTTAAAGCTCAACAATCAGAAATCTAAGATCATGGCATCTGGTCCCATCACTTCATGGCAAATAGATGGGGAAACAGTGGAAGCAGTAGCTGACTTTGTCTTTTTAGGCTCCAAAATCACTGCAGATGGTGATTGCAGTCATGAAATTAAAAGACGCTTACTCCTTGGAAGGAAAGTTATGAACAACCTCGACAGCATATTAAAAAGCAGAGACATTGCCAAGAAAAGTCCGTCTAGTCAAGGCTATGGTTTTTCCAGTAGTCATGTATGGATGTGAGAGTTGGACTATAAAGAAAGCTGAGAGCCGAAGAATTGATGCTTCTGAACTGTGCTGTTGGAGAAGACTCTTGCGAGTCCCTTGGACCAAAAGGAGATCCAACCATTTCATCCTAAAGGAGATCATCCTGGGTTTTCTTTGGAAGGACTGATGTTGAAGCTGAAACTCCAATACTTTGGCCACCTGATGCAAAGGGCGGAGTCATTTGAAAAGGCCCTGATGCTGGGAAGGATTGAGGGCAGAAGGAGAAGTGGATGACAGAGGATGAGATGGGTGGATGGCATCACCAACTCAATGAGTTTGGGGAGGCTCTGGGAGTTGGTGATGGACAGGGAGGCCTGGCGTGTCACACTTCATGGGGTTGCAAAGGGTGGGACACGATTGAACGACTGAACTGAACTGAACTGATTTGTAATGAGAAGCTACTTCTTCACATGCAATTTGAGGAATTTAGAAAGAGTCAATCACAAGACCACTGGTGTTTTTGTATCCTGCTGCAGATCACCTGTAGAAAACAGACTATTCTGGACCACAGAATGAGCCCAGGCAGCAGAATTAAACATTAATAGTAAAGTCAACAAAAGATTAAATAATCTGTTGAATGACAAACTAGAACAATGCAAGCTTTTTCAACAGGATGTTCAAAAACAGAGGTAATTAAGTTGGGCCTGCCAACTGAGATAGTACAAAAGCAAACAATTTCTATAATTTCTATGGACTTCAGGTTTACCAGTTTAAATTCACCCTTTCTTTACCAGCAATAACAGTATCTGACATCTGACCTTCTTTTTAGATTAATGATAATGTAAAATCTTGTGTACAGAAACTAGCTCAGCAAATTTGCTGCCTATATGACCTAGGCCTAGTTATTCAAGCACTTTGAGATTAAGTTTTCCTCTATGTGAAATGGGCATAATACACCTGTTTCTTAGAGACATAGGGCTAAACGAGAAGATGAATGTAAAGTTCTTGGCTTTGAGCCTGAATCCTCAAAGGCATTCAATAAATAGGAAGTCTTTCCATACTCATGTCCTTTTTTCCTCCTACTCATTCTTCAGACTCAAGCTTTACCTTCCCTAGAATATATTTTAGGCACATTGATTTCTCTTTAATCTGAATTCTTATAGCAGTAGTTTCTGATCTGTGATCCAGAGATCACTGTGTGGAGGGAGAGTGTAAGGGAAGAATAGCTATTGCAAAGACCCTACAAATCTCTAAGTATACAAGGCAGTTTCTAGAGACCAAGAAAATGTTTTGAAGTGTACAACTTTTTTCTAGTATGTATAGATACTGTTTTATAAATTAAAATACAAATTCATTTCAAAGTGCTACCAAATTCATGGTATTTTTGTTATTATTTATTTTTAAATCAATGGATACCAAATATTCAACTAATGTTGTGGTGGATTTCCATAGTTATACTCTGAAAAAGCTGAATCCCACTATCATGAGTCTCCATTGTTTATTATTTTTTTTTTTAATTTTTATTTTTGGTTGTTCTGGGTCTTCCTTGCCGTGTGGGCATTTTCTCTAGTTGCAGTGCAAGGGCTTCTCACTGCAGAGGCTTCTCTTGTTGTGGACCAAGAGCTCTAAGGCATGTGGGTTCAGTAGTTGTGGCTGTTGGACTCTAGAGCACAGACTCAACAGTTGTGGCCTACAGAATAGTTGTTCCTTGGCATGTGTGACCTTCCTGGACCAGGAACAGAACCAGTGTTCCCTGCACTGGCAGGCGGATTCTTTACCACTGAGCCACCAGGGAGGCTCCTCACATATCTCTATTGTTATATGACATTCTCCAGTTGTTTCAAGTAAAACTGGACAGGCTTGAAGGAAGTGAGATGCTCATCTCAAGTGAAAATTTAAGGGGCCCAAAAAAGCTCAATAATCAAGATAAATAACATTTTAAATCATTTTTTTAAGATAAAAATCAATGCAAAATTATATAATGAACAAAATACCAAAATTTTAAGTAAAGACATGATCTGCCAGGGCCAGAATAGTGAGAAGGTAAATGAAATGAGTCAGACAAATATAGACTCAGATTCTTGTTCACAGGCTTATTGAGGATTTTACTCTGAAAGTCTAAAGAAGAATAAAATATTGGGTCATTATTTTACAAGCAGGCGTCACATGTTCAATCCCTGGGTCGAGAAGATCATATGGAGAAGAAAATGGCAATCCACTCCAGTATTTTTGCATGGGAAATCCCAAGGACAGAGGAGTCTGGTGGGCTACAGCCCATGGGGTTGTAAAAGAGTCAGATACAATTTAGCAACTAAACAAAAACAATCATTTTTAACCACATAGATATATATGAACATACACATATATTAAGCACCTACTACTTTGTCAACAAAGGTCTGTCTAGTCAAAGCTATGGTTTCTCCAATAGTCATGTATGGATGTGAAAGTTGAACCATAAAGAAAGCAGAGCGTCGAAGAACTGATGCTTTTGAACTGTGGTGTTGGAGAAGACTCTTGAGAGTCCCTTGGACAGCAAGTAGGTCAACCAGTCAATCCTAAAGGAAATCATTCTTGAGTATTCATTGGAAGGAATGATGTTGAAGCTGAAACCCCAATACTTGGCTACCTGATGTGAAGAACTGACTCACTGGAAAAGACCCTGATACTGGGAAAGATTGAAGGCAGAAGGAGAAGGGGATGACAAAGGGTGAAATGGTTGGATGGCATCATTGACTCAATGTACATGAGTTTGAGTAATTCCTGGAGTTGGTGATGGACAGGAAAGTGGACAGGGAAGCAGATGGACAGAGAAATAGTCCATGGAGTCACTAGGAGTTGGACAGGACTGAGTTACTGAACTGAACTGAACTTGTGCCCAGTACTATGCTAAGTACCACATGCATTCTCTCATTTAATTTCATTTGCTCATGCCCAGAGAATATTGCTACCGCAATCTTATACTCAAAGCTGCCATTTTTACAACTGGGATCCTTCTAACAGCTTGGCATTTGTCTTTATCTAACTGAGTTCCATATAGCATAATGCTCTGAAAGTTTATCATAGAGATATTACTGCTATAACCTATGGAAGCTAATAAGGTTGTGAAACCTTGCCATTTAGGAGTTTTTATGGAGATTTTATGTATTCATGATTGATTAAATCATTGGCCATTGGTGACTGAATTAAATCTCTAGCCCTTCTCCCCTCCCAAGATATACATTATATATATACATATACATGTATATATATAATACCATAATGTTATTCTAAAATTTAAATGAAAAGTCATTTAAAAAACTGCTAACACTTTAATTTTGCACAACTGGATATTCTCTTTTGAACTTACCTATACTTAACTTTGGAGAAGGAAATGGCAGCCCACTCCAGTATTCTTGCCTGGGAAACCCCATGGACAGAGGAGCCTGGTAGGCTACAGTCCATGTGGTTGCAGAGAGTTGGACACGACTTAACAACTAAATAAAAACAATATTTAACTTTTCAGCAAAAATTTAACTAGTTCATCACAAAAACCAACAACACAACACCATTTTACACATAGCAATTAAGTTAAACTGATAACTGCTAGCACTTGGTAAGAGTTAGTAATAGGAGTTCCCTTTATAATCTGCTATAGTCACAAGTTGATTGCTCTCTAATAGAGGACAGAATCCTTTAGTACAATTTACTACTGTTTTTAGATCCTTAGGTCCAGATAGAAAAGATTAATAAAAGGAAATGTCCAAAACTATAACCTATTTTCCTGTTCTAAAAACGACAAAAGATGGATACTGATACCTTCAAAGGCTAACAATATATACAAAGTGAAATTCAACTCTCCTCATTAAAAAGAAAAGGCTAATGACACTACGCTTCATAGCTGTTTCAAAATGATAAAAGGAGTTAGTGATAAGTATTAGCTTGACTCCAAATTACAAATAGAGCCTAATCTGCAAGTCTATCTTTTTAGATATATGTCTGATGAAATGTATCATTCTTGTTGGCAGAAAACTGCTTTCCTAAAAGATCAAGAGTGAATAATACTTGTGTTCACAGGCTTCTACTAAAATAATATTTAAATCTATTTCTACATGAAAAATTTCCAAGGGCAATTCAACATGGTTTTTCTGGCTTCTCTTCCTAAAGAACCACCAGACCACCAACTAGTGAACATATTTGCCTTACTTTAACATATCAACATATTGTTCTAAAGAGCGTTTATCTGGTAGTTAGGTGACCTGGAATCTAGTCTCTGAGCTGAATTGCAGTTCTTCATATATATGTGTGAATCCCATGGACAGAGTAGCCTGGCAGGCTACAATACATAGAGTTACACAGAGTCAGACACGACTGAAGTAATTTAGCATACATGCATATATATATATATATATATATATATATATATATATATATATATAAAGGAATTTGAAATTGCTAATTTCTAAGGACACTTTCTACTCTGCCATGTTGTCATTCCAAGAAGTCTTTAACAATCAGAGGATCAAGGTAGGGTAAGGGATGTGCAATTCTCCCTGAATCTCTACCTCCTCTAGGAACTAGTTGGAAGAGTAACCCTTTGCTTTATCTGAATAGTGTTATATAAAAAATTATATGTTCTAGTGGCCACTCTAAATAAAAGTGTTCTCCACTCAGTTTACATGAATGAAACTGTTGATGTTAGAAGTACAAACTCTTCAACCTAGTGTGAGCTAATGAGCAACTTCAAGGAACCCATAATCTGATTTGGAGGAAAGTAACCACAGAAGACTCCTAGTATACTTTTGATATTAAGGCAAGTGAGAAAAATCAGACTTTCAACCCATCTGGCAAAAGTACAAATACAGGAATCCACAAGCTTTTCTTCATGTGTCAAGAGTCACTTTGGACCACACCTTATAGGGATGAAAGCACTCAGGGATATTATGCTGATAATAGTAGTGTCAAAAATGCTATCACCACTTTAAACTTACAGAAAGTTTTAGGAATTTTGCCACTGTACTGTCAAGCCTCTATTTGCTTAAAAAGCAAATGAAATCAGTGTGGCTTTTAGAGACTTATCAAGACAGCAAATGAAACATAACTAATCTCTAAAGCAAAAGTGAAAACATTAGACAACTGATTTCCTTCAAGCTAGGAACTTGTCAACAGTCTCATCTGATGGCTTGTTCAAGAATTTTTGTACATTATCCAGATAGATTCGAGTCCCAAGGGTTTTGCAAGCAATAAGACAAGCTCTCTGTTTTGAAATAGACCAGCAGAGTAAGGGAATTTGGTGGTGGGAAATGTACAGAAGAAAACATTTTGCTTGCTTTTAAGAAGAAAAGTAAAACAGAACTCTTAAATGAGATACTAATTGACTGCTTTAGCAATAGCTCTGGCAATTTCCTTCAGATCAAAATGAAATGTGGTACTTTAAAATCAATGTAATATATTTTATTATTATCACATTATGCTAGAAAAATAAAAATAAAATCAATGTAATATCTAAAAATTTGCACCATGTTTTTAACTGGTGTAGGGAATCTAACAACCAATTACTCCAAGTTGGTCTTTGTCTCTCCACTTTTCATGATGGTATCTCTTATATAAAAGGTCCAAAGCAATGTTGTGATAGTTTTTACTGTAAGGTAACTATACTTCAATAAAAATTAATTTTAAAGAAGCCCAAAACATTCATTTAAGGAATAAATTTATAAATTTCCTCACAATAGGTATGAATGATCTGTAATAAAGGCAATGTTAAACTCAACTTTACCTAAGAGAAACAAAAGTGGTAAGTGACTTGGCCAAGAATATATGACTTATCAATGGCAGTGCTGGAAATTCGATTAATTTCTTATTGTCATGGATAACAAATTACCACAAATTTAGTGGCTTAAAACAACACAGATTTATTCACTTATAATTCTTGAGGTCAGAGTTTGAAATTAGTTTCATGGAACTAAAATCAAGATGGTGTCAGTGCGGGTTCCTTCCGAGGGCTCTAGAGGTATTCTATTTTCCTTGCCTCTTTTAGTTTCTAGAGGCCACCTGCATTTCTTGACTCATGACCTCTTCCTTGCTTCGCTCCCAACCTATTTCCATCATTAAATCTCCTACTTCCTCTTTTGCCATTGAATCCTTCTCTGCTATCCTCTTATAAAGACCCTTGCAATTATTAGGTTGACGGAAAAGTAATTCCGGCTTTGCATTGCTGAACTTTGCCATTTGATATTAGAATACATTTTTAACTGTGGTTATGGTATACATCAATTTATGCACATTTCCTGTTTTATGATTTTTTGCTAACATCTTATTGCCTGCTGTTTATTTTATATTTATTTTAGGCTATAAAAATGATATTAGACTAAAAGCAAATTTGAGTAATTGTTTCATTTGAGTTCAAAATAGGTTGTAAAACAGCAGACACAACTCACAACATCAACAATGCCTTTGACCCAGTAACTTCTAATGAATGTACAGTGCAGTGGTGATTCAGGAAATTTTGCAAAGAAGACGAAAAAAGCTTTAAAGATGAGGAGTGTAGTGGCCAGCAATTGGAAGTTGACAATAAGCAATTGAGAGAATCAGCAATGCTGATCCTCTTGCAACTACATGAGAAGATGCTAAAGAACTCAATGTCGACTATTCTATGGTTGTTCAGCAATGGAAGTAAATTGGAAAAGTAAGAAAGTTAAAAGTGAGTGCCTTACAAGCTGACTGCAAATCCAAAAAAAAAAAAAAAAAATCATCATTTTGAAGTATTGTCTTCTCTCATTCTATCCAACAACAATGAACTGTTTCTTGATCTGATTGTGACATATGACAAAAAGTGGATTCTATACAACAACCAGTGACAACCAGCTCAGCGGTTGGACCAAGAAGCTCCAAAGCACTTCCCAAAGCAAAACTTGCACCAAAAAAGGTCATGGTCACTATTTGGTGGTCTGTTGCTGATCTGATCCACTACAGCTGTCTACACTATCATATTACATCTAAGAAGTATGATCAGAAAATTGATAACACCAAAATTTGCAACACCTGCAGCCAGCATTGGTCAACAGAATGGGCCCAATTTTTTTCCATGACAATACCTGACTGCACATCATACAACCAACGCTTCAAAAGTTGAACAAATTGGGCTATTAAGTTTTACCTCATCTGCCATATTCACCTGACTTCTTGCCAAACAACTACCACTTCTTCAAGCATCTCAAAACTTTTTGCAAGAAAACTGCTTCCACAACCATCAGGAGGCAGAAAATGCTTTCTAAGAGTTTGTGGAATCCTGAAGCACAGATTTTTATGCTATAGGAATAAACAAACTTATATCTCTTTAGCAAAAATGTGTTAATTGTAATGGTTTCTATTTTGATTAATAAAGATGTGTTTGAGCCTAGTTATGACGATCTTAAATTCACAGTCTAAAACCACAATTACTTTTGTACCAACCTAGTGCATTTAGTGCCCACCTAGATAAACCAAGATGATCTCTCCATCTTAAGATCCTTAACCAAATCTTGGAGACAAGGTCCCTCTTCCCATATAAAGCAGTATTCACAGGTTCCAGAAATTAGGATTTGGAAATCTAGAACCTGTATTTACTAACTTAGGAGTTAGTATTAATAGTTATTAGTATACATTAACAGAGTTTTCTGACAATGAAACAATCTATTCGAAGAATTAATAGAAGCATCAATGGAGAAGGTCAATATGTAAAAGGCTGTTAAGAAAAAAAAAAGATGCTTGTAGTGAATAAATTGTTGGACAGACTGGGCTAAGCCTAGTTCATCTAAAAAATTCTACAGATCTCGAATTAGATTTCACCAATAGATACAATTCCTTCCACATAAAATTTTACACTAATGTTGCTTGTTTTATTGAGGCAACAACATCACTAAGAAAAGTAATTGATCAACAAACATTTACAAAATATCTCTTCTGGGCTAAGGATTGAAGACATACATGATAGAGTCTCTATCCTCAGAGGGTTTAATGAAGTACCTAGAATATAACTAACAATATGATGACCATCCCTTATGAAATAAATAGACAGTAAATGCTAAAGGAGTTTAGTGATAGAGAGAAGTGCCTTACTTTAAGTGGCCAGAAAAGACTTCACTAGGGTAAGATGGGTAGATGGGTATGACCAAGGCCTGTGGAATAGGAAAAGGATAACTCAGGTGGAGGAAATACTGGGACTAAAGGCACAGAGGTGAGGCTATAAACCTGGCATATGCAGGAAGTAGTAACTAGTGTCTAGACCAAACTGTGCCTCTACTGCAGAGCTTTCCATTGATGGCACATAAGATGACTTAAAGTACATGATTAAAGATGTTTCTTTAACTGTATATGTTTATGCTAATGTATAATAGAAAAATAGACAATTAGAACATTAAATCCATGATTTCACAGATATTGTTTGGGATAAATCAAGAGATTTTTTCATGCATACATTCATTCATGCCTGCTCTAAGTCCATAAGCATGTATTCATTACATAGTTCTGGGGACTGGGCACTGTGCAACAGCCTGAGAACACAATAGAGGTGCACAAAACAAAGACCCCAAGTCCAAGGAGTTCACAGTCTAGTGAGAAAGACAGATAAAAACAGAAAATTATAATAAAATATGCAATGATATAAAAGTGTGCACAAGGTGCTACTAGATTATGAAAACACCTAACCTAGGTTGAGGGTTTTCCAGGTGCTGCTAGTGATAAAGAATCCGTCTGCAATGCAGGAGACAAGAGATGCAAGTTCAATCCCTGGGTCATGAAGATTCCCTGGAGGAGGGCATGGCAAATTACTTCAGTATTCTTGCCTGAAGAATCCCATGGACAGAGGAGCCTGACAGGTTATAATCCATAGGATTGCAAAGAGTCGGATACGACTGAGTTACTTAGCAAACACTCATGCAACCTAGGTTGAGGGTATCTTCTGGAGAAGACTAAAATATATTTAAGAAGGTTAATATGATGATCTTCAGTGGAATGGACTGCAGAGGGAGAAACAGTTGAGACAATAATTCTTCTTTCGGTAAAACATAGAGTGTCAGTTTAAGTCAGCTGGGATTTATCCTGTAGTTCTCAGAAATATATAATTACCAGATGGATGCTAAGATTCCTAAGTCATGCGCTCCTATTTCTCAAGATTAATATTGTCATCATAACCTCATTCATTATGGAGAAAAAACTTGATAGAAGCAAAAGTTCAGATGTTTATAGATACATGTTGCTGCTGCTGCTGCTAAGTCGCTTCAGTTGTGTCTGACTCTGTGCGACCCCATAGACGGCAGCCCACAAGGCTCCCCTGTCCCTGGGATTCTCCAGGCAAGAACACTGGAGTGGGTTGCCATTTCCTTCTCCAATCATGAAAGTGAAAAGTGAAAGTGAAGTCGCTCAGTCGTGTCTGACTCTTTGCCACCCCATGGACTGCAGCCTACCAGGCTGCTCCGTCCATGGGACTTTCCAGGCAAGAGTACTGGAGTGGGTCGCCATTGCCTTCTCCTTATAAATACATAAGTTTTACTAAAGAATATCCACAAGAACCGTGGGCTGAATGCAGGTGCCTAAAAATGTGACAAAGGCCTAATTTTAAAAAGAATTTTTTTTTTTTTTCAAAAGAAAAATTAAATTGCTGTCATACTTAGGTAAGGTACTTATTTCTATGGCTTGATTTTATTTACAATACAGTTGGTGTGTTAGTCGCTCAGTTGTGTCCAACTCTTTGTAACCCCATGGACCATAGCCCACCAGGCTCCTCTGTCCATGGGATTCTCCAGGCAAGAATACTGGAGTGGGTTGCCATTTCCTTATCCAGGGGATCTTCCTGACCCAGGAATTGAACCTGGGTCTCCTGCACTACAATGAATTCTTTACCATCTGAGCCACCAGGGAAGCACCACAATACAATTGGTAGTGACCCACATTTTGGCTAACAGTCCAACTAGGATCATTGCGTTTTCTTACTCTTTTTTAAATTATTTATTTATTTATTAAAAACTTGTTTATTTTGTATTGGGGTATAGCCAAATAACAAACAATGTTGCTATAGTTAAAGGGGAACAGAGAAGGGACACAGCCACACATATACATGTATCCATTCTACCCCAAACTCCCCTTCCATCCAGGGGGTTAAAAAATATTGAGTATAGTTCCATGAGCTATACAGTAGGTCCCTGGTGGTTACCTATTCTAAATATACCAGTGTGTACATGTCCAAACCAAACTCCCTAATTATCCCTTCCCCCATCATTCCCCCAAGGAACCATAATCTCGTTCTTAAAGTCTATGAGTGTGTTTATGTTTTGTAAGTTCATTTATATAATTCATTTTTAGATTCCACATATAAGGGATGTCATATATTTCTCCTTCTCTGTCTCACATACTTCACTCAGTAGGAGAATCCCCAGGTCCATCCAAGTTGCTGCAAATGGCATAATTTCATTCTTTTTAGTAGCTGAATAATATCCCATTGTATATTTTCACCCTGCTTATTTAACTTATACACAGAGTACATCATGAGAAACGCTGGGGTGCAAGAAGCACAAGCTGGAGTCAAGATTGTCGGAAGAAATACCAATAACCTGATATATGCAGATGAAACCACCCTTATGGCAGAAAGTGAAGAGGAACTAAAAAGCCTCTTGATGAAAGTGAAAGAGGAGAGTGAAAAAGTTGGCTTAAAAATCAACATTCAGAAAATGAAGATTATGGCATCTGGTCCCATCACTTCATGGGAAACAGATGGGGAAACAGTGGAAACAGTGTCAGAATTTATTTTTGGAGGGCTCCAAAATCACTACAGATGGTGATTACAGCCATGAAATTAAAAGACGCTTACTCCTTGGAAGGAAAGTTATGACCAACCTAGATAGCATATTCAAAAGCAGAGATACTACTTTGCCAGCAAAGGTCCATCTAGTGAAGGCTATGGTTTTCCCAGTGGTCATGCATGGATGTGAGAGTTGGACTGTGAAGAAGGCTGAGCACCAAAGAATTGATGCTTTTGAACTGTGGTGTTGGAGAAGACTCTTGAGAGTCCCTTGGACTGCAAGGAAGTCCAACCAGTTCATCCTAAAGGAGATCGGTCCTGGGTGTTCATTGGAAGGACTGATGCTAAAGCTGAAACTCCAATACTTTGGCCACCTCATGCAAAGAGTTGACTCATTGGAAAAGACTCTGATGCTGGGAGGGATTGGGGGCAGGAGGAGAAGGGGACGACAGAGGATGAGATGGCTGGATGGCATCACCAACTCGATGGGTGTGAGTTTGAGTGAACTCCAGGAGTTAGTGATGGAGAGGGAGGCCTGGCATGCTGCAATTCATGGGGTCGCAAAGAGTTGGACATGACTGAGCGACTGAACTGAACTGGATGCACCACATCTTCTTTATCTGTTTCTCTGTCTATGGACATTTAGGTTGCTACCACATCATGGTTACTGTAAACAGTGTTGCAATGAACACTGGGGGTGCATTTATCTGTTTGTATCATGTTATTTTCCAGATATGTGCTCAAGAGTGGGATTGCAGTGTCATATGGTAGCTCTATCTTTAGGTTTTTAAGGAATTTCCATACTGTTCTTCGGAGTGGCTATACCAATTTACATTCCCACCAACAAAATAAAAGGGTCCCCTTCTCTCCACACCCTTTCCAGCATTTATTGTAGATTTTCTGATAGCCATTCTGCCTGCTGTGAAGTGATAGCCCATTGTAGTTTTGATTTGCATTTATCTAATAATTAGCAATGTTGAACATCTTTTTATGTGCCTACTGGCCATCTGGAGGTCTTCTTTGGAGAAATGTCTATTTAGGTCTTCTGCACGTTTTTTAGGTGGGTTGTTTATTTTGATGCTGTTAAGCATCATAAGATGTCTGTAAATTTTGGAGACCAATCCTTTATTGGTCACTCACATCATTTGCAAATATTCTCTCCCAATCTGTGGGTTGTCTTTTTGTATTGTTTATTGTTTCTTTTGCTGTGCAAAAGCTTTTGAGATTAAGTAGCTCCCATTTGTTTGTTTTTTATTTCCATTATTCTGAGAAATGGATTGAAAAATATATTGCTGTGATTCATGTCACAGAGTGTTCTGCCTATGTTTTCCTCTAGGAGTTTTACAGTGCCCAGGCTCATATTGAGGTCTTTAATCTATTTCAAGCTTATTTTTGTGTATGGAATTAAATAATAATCTAATCTTTTTTTTTTTTTTTTTTACAGTAGTTGTCCAGTTTTCCAAGCACCATTTGTTAAAGACACTCTTTCCAACATTGTATAGTCATGCCTTCTTTGTCATAGATGAATTGATCATAGGTACATGGGCTTATTTCTGAGTTTTCCGTCCTGTTCCATTCATCTATATTTCTTTTTTTTTTCCCAGTACCACATTGTTTTGATGACCGTAGATCTGCAGTACAGTGTGAAGTCAGGGAGCCTGATTCCTCCAGCTCTGTTTTCTTTCTCAAGATTGCTTTGGCTATACCAGTTCATTTTTGTCTCCATACAAATTTTTAGGTGTTTTGTTCTAGTTCTATGAAAAATGGCATTGGTAATTTGATATGGATTTCATTGTCTCTGTAGGTTGCCTTGGGTAGTATAGTCATTTTGACAGTATTGGTTCTTCCAATCTATGGACATGGTAATCTACAAAAAGCACTTCTAAGAGGGAAGTTTATAGCACTACAATCTCACCTCACAAAACAAGAAAAGGAAGACAAGATGGTGGAAGAGTAGGTGGATGTGGAGTACATCTCTCTCCACAGATGCATTAGGAATACATCTTCAGACACAGAAGATCTCATAGAATACCAGCTGCGAGTGGGCAGCAGTCCCTGACCACTTGAAAGAAATTTATAGATTCACGAAAAATTCAGTAGGACAAAGGAAGCAGATGAAAAAGAGGAGAGTGAGCTAGTCAGGACTCGACCTGCACCCAGGGGGCGGGGAAATTGAAGCAGGGGTCAGATTCCCACATTGGGGCAATTGTCTGGGAACCTGAAGAAGTATTTGAAGCTGCTGGAAAGTGCATCAGCTGATCTGTGACAGTCTGAATGGAATGAGAACCACACAGACTATCCTAGCCACAGCTCTATGAACCCTGAACAGGGATGTAAATACCCTGGAATGTGCGGGGGCTGGGAGCTCGAGCATAGGAATTGGAGAGCAATCCCAGGGCGAGGTCTGCTGTTGACTTTGGGAAGAAGGCCCTAGGGGACATGAGGGAGGAGATCATGATGGGGAATGAGTTGGAAGAAATCAGAACAGCCATAGACATAAGGCAATAATGCTGAATCATGCACAGGGTGTGGAGCCATCACTGTAGCCTCTATCACCCCACATGCCAGCACTGACCAATAGAGAAAGACCCCAGAGAGAGTGGCCCTTCAAGTGTTTAACATGCCAAGCAATAGAGAAGTTCCCAAGCAGGGTGGGGGTGGGGGGGGGCATTAATTTCCTGATGCTCCAAGCAACAGAGAAGGACCTGAGCCAGGTGGGCCCTTTAAATGCCTGTCAGGCCAGGTAACAGAAAAGGACCAGCCACAAAGGCCTTTTGAATGCCAACTGCCAGAGGCTAGAAAAAGACTGTAATAGCACCATACCTTCTCTGGCTGAGACGGCCAGCATCCCTACACACTTGGTGCCACCCAGGATCCCTGCAATAGAAGCAAATGCACCACTTCCATGCTCAATCTTCACTGGGCAAGACTTGCCAGAGGTTAGGGAAAAAACCCTAAGAACACCATATCTCCTGTATATCTGGTATTACCAGGGTCCCTGTGATCTAAGCAGCTGCACCACCTCCACATGCAGTCCTCATCAGGGCAGACCAAGCCCTCCAGGGCAGCTTCAAGAGCAAACTCCTGTGGACGATCCACATGCAGAGGTGGAAATAAAACCACAATTGAACCCCAGGGGCAGTGTAGCTGAGGAAGAGGATTGAAAACCTTCTCACCAGTTGTACAAGCTACAGGTTAAATCCACATGAGAAACTAAGCAGACTCTGTATCTATGGAATATATAAAAGGACAATGAGAGCTCCCACAAAAGAAAACACACTAGTTCTGGCAGCTGTGGACATTGGAGGCAACAATATGCAGGAGAAAGGCCATATTTGAGTCTGAGCTGTCCCCATAGCAAGTCAGGAGACCAGCCCAGTATTGGAGGGCATCCTAGGGAGGCAAAGATGGACTGTGACTCACAATGAGGGATACGATGTTGACACCTGAAATCTGAGAAAAACATATATTATCATTATTTTTTTATTTGTTCTGTAATTGGCTCTGCACAATTATTGTTATTCTATTTCTTTTCATCTGTTGCTGAGGTTGTTAATTTCATTATTACTATTAACTATTTAATCTTTTGGAATTTTATTTTTTTAAACAATCTTTTTACTCCCTTTATATACTGCTACCTCTATGTTGGCCTTTTGCAGTTCTGTGGGGTTTTTCCTTTGTTTTGTTTTTTGATTGTTTTTCTTGTTATTCTTTTCCTGCTATAGTTATTGTTTAATATATATAAATCTTTTTATACACTTCTATTTAACTTTGCTTTTCTAGATTCTTTTACTTTTATTTTCTTCTATTTATCTTTTTCAACATGTTTGTTTTCTTTGCTTAATTCTTCAGTTGGCACTCCACTTTTGTTTTGTTTCCTGGTTTGCATTTTAGTTAGTTCTGTTTTTAATTGGTTGATATAATTTTTGGTTTCCTTTGCTTCTCAAGTCACATTCTTGTACTTTCTTTTCTTCGGATTGTTGTGGCTTTGTTTGTTTGTGTGTATGTGTGTGTCAGCTGGCATAGAATCCGCCTGTAATGCAGGAGACTCTGGTTCAATTCCTGGGTCAGGAAAGATCCCTGGAGAAGGGATAGGCTACCCACTCCTGTATTCTTGGGCTTCCTTGGTGGCTCAGATGGTAAAGAATCCACCTATAATGTGGGAGACTTCAGTTTGCTCCCTGGTTTGGGAAGATACCCTAGAGAAGGGAAAGGCTACCCACTCCAGTATTCTGGCCTGAAGAATCCCCATGGACAAAGGAGCCTTGAAGGCTACATGCCATGGGGTCACAAAGCATCAGACACGACTGAGAAACTAAGTGCACCACAGCTTGTGTGCTAGTGTATTTTGTTAGTATTTGATTTTAAATTTACCATTTACTTCAGTTCATCTTTTGCTTCTTCTTATTTTGTTTATGTCTGTTGTGTGTCTGTTTAATCCACTTTAATTCTATAACAATTTGTGGAATCTCAGTCCCCAGAAAGAGATATGACGTGAGCATTTGAAGTGGGAGTACTGAGTTCAGGACCCTAGACTTCCAGAGAACTTCTAACCCCAGGGAGTACTAATTAGTGAGAACTCCCACAAAGGTCTCCACCTATATACACGACCTGGCATCACCAACTGCCAGCAGCATCCAGTGCAGGACACCTCACCCAAACAACAAGAAAAACAAAAACATAAACATAATCATCAGCAGACAGTATACTAACAAAAACACCAAAACCAACCACCTGACAGAAACCTGCCCAACAGAGAGGAAAAAAAAAAAATAATAATAATAATAACTTACCTCCTCCCACCAGAATGCAGGCACAAATCACTCCCAAAAAGAAGCCTACACAAACCACTGGACCAACTTTACCCATTGAGAGCAGAAACTGAAAGGATGAAGCCATATGACCATAAAGCCTAGAAAAAGAAGATCTCAAACACAGTTAGTTGGAAAAAAATGAAAAGACAGAGAAATATTAAACAAATATTACACAAAAGAAAAATTAAACAAGGTAGAAATCCACAAGATCTTATTAAGAAGAGGAAAGAGGCAAACTATGTGAAAAATAATTCAGAATAATGATAGTAAAAAATGGTCCAAAACTTTGAAAATAGAATGGAGGAAATATAAGAATCAATTAAGATGTTTAACAAGAATCTAGAAAAAAGAAAGAATGAATAGAGACAAACAACACAATTACTAAAAATTAAAAATACTCTAGAAGGAATCAATAGCAGAATAACTGATGCAGAAGAACAGATAAGTGAGCTGGAAGATAGAATGGTGGAAATAATTGCTGAAGAGAAAATAATGGAAAATGAATGAAAAGAATTGAAGATAGTCTCAGAGATCTATGGAATAATACTAAACACACCAATATTTGAAATATAGAGATCCCAGAAGAAGAAGAGAAAAAGAAAGGGTCTGAGAAAATTTTTGAAGAGATTATATTTGAAAATGTCCCCAACATGGGAAAGGAAAGAGTTAATCAAGGCCAAGAAGCACAGAGCATCCCATACAGGATAAACCTAAGGAGAAACATGCTGAGACACATGTTAATAAAAGTAAAAAGATTAAATACAAAGAGAGAATATCAAACGCAGCAAGGGAAAAGCAACAAATAACATACAGGGGAAACCTCATACGCTTAACAGCTGATCTTTCAGCAGAAACTCTGCAGGCCAGTAGGAAATGGCAGGATATATTTAATGTACTGAAAGGGGAATATCTACAGGCAAGATTACTTGCCAGGGATCTTATTCAAAATCAATGGAGAAATCAAAAGCTTTACAGAAAAGCAAAAAGTAAGAGTATTTAGCAACAACAAATGAGCTTTGCAACAAATGTGAAAGGGACAAGAGAAGGAAAAGACCTACAAAACAAAAACAAAATAATTAAGAAGATGCCAATATGTGTGTGTGTGTGTGTGTGTGTATGTGTGTGTGTGTGTATAATACCTTTAAATGTAAATGGATTAAACAGTCTTACTAAAAGACACAGATTGGTTGAATGGATACAAAAACAAGACTCATATATATGCTGTCTACAAGAGACCCACTTCAGACCTAGAGACACATAAAGACTGAAAGTAAAAGGATGAAAAAAGAAATTCCATCCAAATGGAAATCAAAAAGAAGCCAGAGTGGAAATTCTCATATCAGACAAAGTAGATCTTAAAATAAAGAACATTGTAAGAAACAAAGACAGATGGTACACAATGATCAAGAGATCCAAGAAGAAGACATAACAATTGTAATTATGTATCCTACATACAAGCACCTCAATACATAAAGCAAAAATTAACAGACATAAAAGGGAAAATTGACAGCAACACAATAATATTAGGGGATGTTAACACCTCATTTACACCAATGGACAGATCATCAAAACAAAATTAATAAGGAAACATAAGCCTTAAATGACACATTAGAGCAGATGGATTTATTTTTTTTTATTTTATTATTATTATTATTATTTACTTTACAATATTGTATTGGTTTTGCCATACATCAACATGCATCCACCAGAGGTGTACACGTGTTCCCCATCCTGAACCCCCATCCACCTCCCTCCCCATACCATCCCTCTGGGTCATCCCAGTGCACCAGCCCCAAGATTCCTGTATCCTGCTTGGAACCTGGACTGGTGATTTGTTTCTTATATGATATTGAACATGTTTTAATGCCATTCTTGAGGCGGATGAAACTGGAGCCTATTACACAGAGTTAAGTAAGCCAAAAAGAAAAACACCAATACAGTAACCAATACTAATGCATATATATGGAATTTATTTGTTTTTAAATTTACATAATTGTATCAGTTTTGCCAAATATCAAAATGAATCCGCCACAGGTATACATGTGTTCCCCATCCTGAACCCTCCTCCCTCCTCCCTCCCCATTCCATCCCTCTGGGTTGTCCCAGTGCACCAGCCCCAAGCATCCAGCATCGTGCATCGAACCTGGACTGGCAACTCCTTTCATACATGATATTTTACATGTTTCAATGCCATTCTCCCAAATCTTCCCACCCTTTCCCTCTCCCACAGAGTCCATAAGACTGTTCTATACATCAGTGTCTCTTTTGGTGTCTCGTACACAGGGTTATTGTTACCATCTTTCTAAATTCCATATATATGCATTAGTATACTGTATTGGTGTTTTTCTTTCTGGCTTACTTCACTCTGTATAATAGGCTCCAGTTTCATCCACCTCACTAGAACTGATTCAAACGTATTCTTTTTAATGGCTGAGTAATACTCCATTGTGTATATGTACCACAGCTTTCTTATCCATTCATCTGCCGATGGACATCTAGGTTGCTTCCATGTCCTGGCTATTATAAACAGTGCTGCGATGAACATTGGGGTACACGTGTCTCTTTCCCTTCTGGTTTCCTCAGTGTGTATGCCCAGCAGTGGGATTGCTGGGTCATAAGGCAGTTCTATTTCCAGTTTTTTAAGGAATCTCCACACTGTTCTCCATAGTGGCTGTACTAGTTTGCATTCCCACCAACAGTGTAAGTGGGTTCCCTTTTCTCCACACCCTCTCCAGCATTTATTACTTGTAGACTTTTGGATCGCAGCCATTCTGACTGGTGTGAAATGGTACCTCATAGTGGTTTTGATTTGCATTTCTCTGATAATGAGTGATGTTGAGCATATTTTCATGTGTTTGTTAGCCATCTGTATGTCTTCTTTGGAGAAATGTCTATTTAGTTCTTTGGCCCATTTTTTGATTGGGTCATTTATTTTTCTGGAGTTGAGCTGTAGGAGTTGCTTGTATATTCTCGAGATTAGTTGTTTGTCAGTTGCTTCATTTGCTATTATCTTCTCCCATTCTGAAGGCTGTCTTTTCACCTTGCTAATAGTTTCCTTTGATGTGCAGAAGCTTTTAAGGTTAATTAGGTCCCATTTGTTTATTTTTGCTTTTATTTCCAATATTCTGGGAGGTGGGTCATAGAGGATCCTGCTGTGATGTATGTCAGAGAGTGTTTTGCCTATGTTCTCCTCTAGGAGTTTTATAGTTTCTGGTCTTACGTTTAGATCTTTAATCCATTTTGAGTTTATTTTTGTGTATGGTGTTAGAAAGTGTTCTAGTTTCATTCTTTTACAAGTGGTTGACCAGAGTTCCCAGCACCACTTGTTAAAGAGATTGGCTTTAATCCATTGTATATTCTTGCCTCCTTTGTCAAAGAGATGGTAATGACAACCGTGTATGTGAGACAGCAAAAGAGACACAGATGTATAGATGGATTTAATTGATATCTTCATGACATTCCATCAAAATGCAGATGAATACACTTTCTTTACTAGTGTACATGGAACATTCTCCAAGACAGACCACATTTTGGGCCACAAATTAAGCCTCAGTAAATTTAAGAAAATTGAAATCATCTCAAGCATCTTTTCTGACCATGATGCTGAGACTAGGTATTAATTACGGGGGTGGGGGGGGAATCTCTTAAAAACAGTCACATGGAGACTAAATAATATGTTTCTAAATAATAAACAGGATACTGAAGAAATAAAAAGGGAATTGGAAAACATTCCTAGAAACAAATGACAACAAAAACACAATGACCCAAAACCTTTAGGATGCAGCAAAAGCAGTTCTAAGAGAGACATTTATAGCAAGACAATCCTACCTCAAGAAACAAGAAAAACATTGAATAGACAACCTACCTTTACATTTAAAACAACTGGAAAACAAAACAAAACAAACAACAAAAAAAAAATCCGAAGTTAGTAGGAATAAAGAAATCATGACGATCAGATCAATAATAAATGAAAAAGAAATGAAGGAAATAATAGTAAAGATTAATAAAACTAAAAGCGGATTCTTTGAGAAGATAAAATTAACAAACCATTAGCCAGACTCATCAAGAAAAAATGGGAGAAGAATCAAATGAACAAAAAAAGAAAAAAGAAATGAAAATGGAGAGGTTACAACAGACAATGCAGAAATACAAAGAATCATAAAAGACTATCATGAGCAACTAAATGCAAAATGGACAACCTGGAAGAAATGGACAGATTCCTAGAAAAACTCAACCTTCCAAGACTGAACCAGGAAGAAATAGAAATCATGAACAAGTCGAGTACAAGCAATGGAATAAAAATTGTAATTAAAAAAAAACTCCCAAAATACAAAAGCCCAGGGCCAGATGGCTTCACAGCTGAATTTTAGAGAAGAGCTAATGCCTATTCTTCTGAAACTCTTTCAAAAAATTGCAGATGAAGAAACATTTCCAAACTCAGTCTACAAGGCCACTGTCACCCTGATACCAAAACCAAAGACATCACACAAAAAGGAAAATTACAAGCCAATAACTCTGATGAACACATATGCAATAATCCTCAACAAAATTCTAGCCAACAAAATCCAACAGCACATTAAAAATACCATATATCATGATGAAGTCAAGTTTATCCCTGGGATAAAAAGATTCTGCAATATACACAAATCAATCAATGTTTCCTTGGAAGAAAAGCTATGATCAACCTAGACAGCATATTAAAAAGCAGAAACATTACTTTACCAACAAAGGTCCATCTAGTCAAAGCTACGGTTTTTCCAGTAGTCATATATGGATGTGAGAGTTGGACTATAAAGAAAGCTGAGTGCCAAAGAATTAATGTATTTAAACTGTGTTGTTGGAGAAGACTCTTCAGAGTCCCTTGGACTGCAGGAAAATTCAACCAGTCAATCCTAAAGGACATCAGTCCTGAATATTTATTGGAAGGAGTGATGCTGAAGCTGAAACTCCAATACTTCGGCCACCTGGTGCAAAAAACCGACTCATTGGAAAAGACCCTGATACTGGGAAAGATGGAAGGCAGAAGGAGAAGGGGATGACAGAGGATGAGATGGTTAGATGGCATCACTGACATGATGGACGTGAATTTGAGTTGACTCTGGGAGTTGGTGATGGACAGGGAAGCCTGGCGTGCTGCAGTCCATGGAGTGAGTCTCAAAGAGTCGGACATGACTGAGTGACTGAACTGAATCAATGTGATACACCATATTAACAAATTGAAAGATAAAAATCATATGATCATCTCAACAGATGCATAAAAAGCTTTTGACAAAATTCAGCACCCATTTATGATGAAAACTCCTCAAAAAATTGCCACAGAAGGACCTACCTCAACATAATAAAGGCCCTATATAACAAACCCAGAGCAAACATTTTTCTTAATGGTGAAAAAGTGAAAGCATTCCCTCTAAAATCAGGAAGAAGATAAAGGCACCCACTCTTCCCACTATTATTCAACATAGTTTTGGAGGGGCTAGCCATGGCAATCAGAGAAGAAAAAGCAATGAAAATGATTCTAGATTGGAAAAGAAGAAATAAAACTCTCAGTTGTCTGCAGACGACATGAAACAATACATAGAAAATCCTAATGATACTATCAGAGAATTTAGAGCTAATCAGTTAATTTAGTAAAGTCACAGTATACAAAATAAATACACAGAAATCACTTCCATTCTTATATACTAACAAAAGAAATCATAAAGAGAAATTAAGGAATCAAATACCATTTCAACAAAAAGAATAAAATACCTAGGAATAAACCTACCTAAGGAGACAAAAGAGTTGTATACAGAAAACTATAAAACACTCATGAAAGAAATCAAAGACAACATAAACCGTTGGAGAGATAATCCATGTTTCTGGGTTGGAGGAATTAATATTGTGAAAATGACTACTACCAAATATAAACTACAGATTCAAGACAATGTCTTTCAAATAACCAATGGCATTTTTCACAGAGCTAGAACAAAAATTTTCACAATTCGAATGGAAACACAAAAGACCCCGAATACGCAAACAATCTTGAGAAAGAAGAATGGAGCTGGAAGAATCCACCTTCCTGATTTCAGGAAGCTGGAAAGCTTCAATTACTACAAAGCTACAATTATCAAGACAGTACAATACTGGGACAAAAACAGAAATATAGACCAACGGAACAAGATAGAAAGCCCAGAGATTTCTATCCACACACCTGTGGGCACCTATATGACAAAGGAGGCAAGAATATACAATAGGGAAAAGACAGTCTCTTCAGTAAGTGGCACTGGGAAAACTGGACAGCTATGTGCAAAAGAGTGAAATTAGAACACTTCCTAACAATATATACAAAGACAAACTCAAAATGGATTAGAGACCTAAATGTAAGACCAAAAACTATAAAACTGGTAGAGGAAAACAAAGGTGGAACACTGTATGACATAAATCACAGCAAGATTCTTTATGACCCACCTCTGAGAATAATGGAAATAAAGATAAAAATAAACAAGTGGGACCTAATTAAACTTAAAAGCTCTTGTACAGCAAAGAAAAGTATAAACAAGGTGAAAAGACAACTCTCAGAATGTGAGAAAATAAAAGCAAATGAAACAACTGACAAAGGATTTATTTCCAAAATATAAAAGCCACTCTTACAACTCAATACCAGAAAAACAAAGAACCCAATCAAAAAGTGGGCGAAAGACCTAAGAAGACGTAGAGATGGTTAATAAACACATGAAAAGATGCTCAAGATCACTCATCATTAGATAAATGCAAATGAAAACTATAATAAGATATCAGTACACACTGGTCAGAATGCCATCATGAAAAAATCAACAAAAAATAAATGCTAGAGGGTGTGGAGAAAAGGGAACCTCTTGCATTGTTGGTGGGAATGTGAACTGATATAGCTACTATAGAAGACAGAATGGAGATTCGATTAAAAAAAACCAAGAGTAAAACTACCAAATGACCCAGCAATCCTCCTACTAGGCATATACCCTGAGGAAACCAAAACTGAAAAAGGCACATGTATCCCAATGTTCACTGCAGCACTATTTACAATAGTTAGGACATGAAGCAACTTAGAAATCCATCAACAGATGAATGGGTAAAGGTGCTGCAGTACATATATACAATGGAATATATGCCCCTCATCCATAAAAGGGAACATATTTGAGTCAGTTCCAATAAAGTGGATGAACCTAGAGCCTATTATACAGAGTGAAGTAAGTCAGAAAGAGGAAAACAAATATCATAAATGTATGTGTATATGTGGAATAGAGATAGATGGTACTGATGAACCTATTTGTAGGGCAGCACTGGAGACACGGACATAGAGAAAAGACTTATAGTCATGGGGGTGGGGGAAGGAGAGGGTGGGACAAATTCAGACAGTAACATGGGAACATATGCACTACCATATGTAAAATAGATAGCCAATGGTAATTTACTGTATGACTCAGGGAACTCAAACCAGGGCTCTGTAACAAACCAGAGGAGTGGGATGGGGTGGGAGGTGAATGGGAGGTCCAAGAGGGAGGGGCCATATATATACCTATGGCTGATTCATCTTGATGTATGGCAGAAACCAAAACAATATTGTAAAGCAATTATAAAAAAATATTAAAAAAAAATGAACAAGAAGAAGAAACAAGAAAAACCTCAAATAACCTAACTTACACCTAAAACAACTAGAGAAAGAAGAACAAACGAAACCTAAAGTTAGTAGAAGGAAAGAAATCATAAAGATCAGAGCAGAAATAAATGAAATAGAGATGAAGAAAACAGTTCCAAAGATCAATGAAACTAAAAGCTAGTTCTTTGGAAAGATAAACAAAATTGATAAACCTTTAGCCAGACTCATCAAGAAAAAAAAAAAAAAAAAAGAGAGAGAGATGACGCAAATTAATAAAATTAGAAATGAAAAAAGTTACAACTGACTCCACAGAAATACCAAGGATCATAAGAGTCTACTATGAGCAACTGTCTTACATTAGCCATTCCATATTTTTCCATTAATAGCACCATAAACTTTTATAAATGAACAATGCCCAATACTTGGACTTTAGGAATTATTCACTTTAATATGTTTATTTTTTCATGAATATTTTTTACTCTGATGCTCTTTTGAGATTAGCATAAATTCAATAAATCACAAGTCTCACAAAATAACCAATATATGGGAATATTCTTTTATGGTATGATCTTAAGAGTGTACTAGATCATCGAAAAAGCAAGAGAGTTCCGGAAAACATCTATTTCTGCTTTATTGATTAGGCCAAAGCCTTTGACTGTGTGGATCACAATAAACTGTGGAAAATTCTGAAAGAAATGGGAATACCAGACCACCTGACCTGCCTCTTGAGAAATTTGTATGCAGGTCAGGAAGCAACAGTTAGAACTGGACATGGAAAAACAGACTGGTTCCAAATAGGAAAAGGAGTACGTCAAGGCTGTATAGTGTCACCCTGCTTATTTAACTTATATGCAGAGTACATCATGAGAAACGCTGGGCTGGAAGAAGCACAAGCTGGAATCAAGATTGCTGGGAGAAATATCAATAACCTCAGATATGCAGATGACACCACCCTTATGGCAGAAAGTGAAGAGGAACTCAAAAGCCCCTTGATGAAGGCAAAAGAGGAGAGTGAAAAAGTTGGCTTAAAAATCAACATTCAGAAAATTAAGAGCATGGCATCTGGTCCCATAACTTCATGGGAAATAGATGGGGAAACAGTGGAAACAGTGTCAGACTATTTTTTGGGGGCTCCAAAATCGCTGCAGATCGTGACTGCAGCCATGCAATTAAAAGACGCTTACTCCTTGGAAGGAAAGTTATGACCGACCCAGATAGCACATTAAAAAGTAGAGACATTACTTTGCCAATAAAGGTCTGTCTAGTCAAGGCTATGGTTTTTCCAGTGGTCATGTATGGATGTGAGAGTTGGACTGTGAAGAAGGCTGAGCGCAGAAGAACTGATGCTTTTGAACTGTGGTGTTGGAGAAAACTCTTGAGAGTCCCTTGGACTGCAAGGAGATCCAACCAGTCCATTCTAAAAGAGATCAGCCCTGGGATTTCTTTGGAAGGAATGATGCTAAAGCTGAAACTCCAGTACTTTGGCCACCTCATGAGAAGAGTTGACTTATTGGAAAAGACTCTGATGCTGGGAGGGATTGGGGGCAGGAGGAGAAGGGGACGACAGAGGATGAGATGGCTGGATGGCATCACTGACTCAATGGACATGAGTCTGAGTGAGCTCCGGGAGTTGGTGATGGACAGGGAGGCCTGGCGTGCTGCAATTCATGGGATTGTAGAGTCAGACACGACTGAGTGACTGAACTGAACTAAACTAAGAGTGTACAAATCTATAGGCATGAACAATAACCAGAGGGGCTGAAGAGAAGAGGGGGAAGAAAAGCCACTAAACCTATTTTAAGCCTTCCAAAACAAGGCAGGCTGTACATTCTTTTAGAACAAACACCTTTTCCCTCACAGAGCTGAATGTTTTATCAGCAGGTATTCAATAAATATGTGTTGAATTGATAACAAGTGGATCTCTATGTATTGTACAGAGCTTTTCTTTTTTTTTGCTTTCACAACTTCAATAAACTAATCTTTCTCTTCACTGCACAAAAAGAGGTAAAAAAATAACCATCAGTTACCCAGATTTCCACAATCCTAGTCCCAAAGTCTAGGACAACAAGAAATAGCATATTATCAAGGAAGGTTATATATTCCTCCTTTGGAGACTTTACTAAGAGAAAATTGATTATGATCCTTCTGGGACAATTCACAGGCAGTCCTTATGTGTATGGACTGGGTAACTTCTTATGATCCCTTCTATGCAGATGCTTTTAATATTTTATTTTTAGTATGTTTGATGTTGAGAAAAATGGGAAAGACTGAAAGCCATTTATTTCCACAATGAAGAAGGAATTTTCAGTGTTCTACTCTAGGTTTCATAATAATAAGTGACATCAGTCCAAAAAAAATAGATTAACTTTTACCATGCCCTTTCTATCGAGATATAGTTGCTTTAGTACACTAAAGCATTGTCACAAAAATTTGAAAGCCATAATACTATTTTTTATATGACATACAGCATGCAGGATACTTGTTCCCTGACCATAGACCAAACCCATGCACCCTGCAGTGAAAGCGTGAAGTCCTAACCACTGGGAAACCAGGGAATTTCCCATAATGCTATTTTAAGACCAATCTGGTACTAGGAGAAAATTTATCCACAGGAACAACAAGGCCCAACTGGATTTTGATGCTTATTAATTTTGGTAATTGGTGCAACCATTTTTGATAGGATTCAAATGTTTGTGATGGGAAGAGTTAAAAATATGTTGGAAGGGGGAAGGAGGAGCTAAAAGTATCTTTATCTAAAGAGTTGGTGGAAGCAAAAGAGAAATATTGATTATTTCAGCATTTAGTCTTTTTGCTATAAGCTTGACCAATGGCAAACACTGAATAGCCCCCTCCCTAGGCAGTCTGGCTCAAGAGATGATCCTTTTCAAATTTAACATAGCAGTTGGCATGAACTAAACCCTACCTAAATACAGGACATTGATATGTAGAAAACCCTGAACCAAACATTAAACCATACTGCTGGAAGTCCTATAATCCTTTAGAAAGGAAAAAAGAAAGGGCCAAGGAGAACAGGAAGGGAGAGCAAATATAGGATGATTGGGGATTTATAAATAAATATAAATATACCTCAGATTTTTGTAAGACATAACTGTTTACACAAAAGATCAAGGCCAGGATCCCAAAGTGAAGGGATTATTAGGAAGTCTAAAAGGTATTTTTCAGATAATGAAAAGGGGGCTTAGCATGATTTGTTCCAGTATTCCAAGGTAACTGATAGGCAGTTTTACCACAAATCTTTAACTTTTCTTCACTGGTACATCTGGCTTTAAACAGAACTGTAAAATAATCATGAAAATCATGCCTGTGAAAAAAATGTTCAAATATAACAAGAAAGTGCAAACTATACCTAAGATCTACTTCCCACACCCTTCTCCAATGTGATGAGAGGAAAATTGAGTAAAGCTTGAATTGAACTAATAAACTATTGTTGTTTTCAGAATAGTTATTCAAGGAGATCATTAACAGGGTGACTAAAAAGGGTAGACAAAGTACCTTGGGACATTCGTTGGGAAGTAGAATGTTGATTCCTGTGAGATAGCATGCCAACTTTCAGGCAAGGCTTCTGCCTTTGAGCCCTCACATCACATACAACTCCTTATTTGCAGACCATATTATGTAGTCTCAAAAACTGACATCTCCAGACTGCCTCACTTATTTTGGTTCATGTGACTTTAAAACAATTACTATGGTAGACGCAATCTCTTTGTAGCTTGAGAAAATGTTTTTAAAAAGTTTAATGCTATTATATACAACAACAAGCATCTGTCTTTTTTATTATATGCTTTTATATATAATAAGAGCTCATGACTAATCATATGAAATGAAAATTGCTATGCTGCTGCTGCTAAGTCACTTCAGTCGTGTCCGACTCTGTGCAACCCCATAGATGGCAGCCCACCAGGCTTCCCCGTCCCTGGGATTCTCCAGGCAAGAACACTGGAGTGGGTTTCCATTTCTTTCTCCAATGCATGAAAGTAAAAAGCGAAAGGGAAGTCGCTCAGTCGTGTCCGACTCTTAGCGACCCCATGGACTGCAGACTACCAGGCTCCTCCGTCCATGGATTTTCCAGGCAAGAGTACTGGAGTGGGGTGCCATTGCCTTCTCCTTGCTATACATTTTTATTAAAACAAACCAGACATATAAATTAATGTCTACCATTCCAACTTCAAGTATTTTCATGAAGTCTTATAAGGACATTAAAAAGTGGTCCCTTTTGCAAATGTGGGTATGGAATTAGGTCATAATTATCTCACTCATTGGGCTTCCCTGGTGTCACAGACGGTAAAGAATCTACCTGCAATGCAGGAGACCCGGGTTCAATCCCTGGGTTGGGAAGATCCCCTGGAGAATGGAGGGTCTACCCACTCCATTCAGGCAAGGATTCTCCATTGCCTGCAGAATTCCATGGACAGAGGAGCCTGTTGGGCTACAGTCCATGGGGTCACAAAAAGTCAGAAATGACTTGGCAACTAACAAACTATCTCACTTATTAGGAGATTGTGTACTTTTCCTTATAACTGTTTTTGGAGAAATATGTGGACAACCCAGAAGTTCAGGTTTTGTACTTTTCTTCCCCCAGAATCTCTTAACATGAGCTGTTGCACAATATAGTATCTAATTGTTGTAGCAGTAGCCCATTTTTGATGTTCTCTATATATTCCAAGAAATAAGATATTTATGCACTGTATGCCTGGATTTATAAAATACAACTCCAATATTCCTCTATCTCACTACATTATACAGTGAAAAAATAAAATATATCTCTGTAGCAAATGATTTTCAAAAAGTAAGTATATATTGATTTATAGTTAATCTACTTAGGTATCCAGACATAAATTATTTAAATAATACTGTGCTAGATGTTTTGTATTTCAAAGCATCAACTTTTCATGAAATCTAGAGTCACTGAATTTTAAAAGTATATACATGCTATGTGACTGATGGGACTTCCCCTATACAGACCCTGATATTTTGGTAGTGTAAGGATTCCCTGGAATGTATAGCTTTAGTTCTAAGGTCATCTTTTTGGTAGAGTCAGACTAAATATCAAGGGAGATATATACATACTCCTCTTTTAAGACTCCACACAGAGACTGATCATAACCATAAAACAAAAGGGATACAAACATATACCAAACAAAAATTATTCTTCAATTTCAACTTCAGAATGTAACAATAAGTCCTAATGCAACTGGACAAAAAATGTTTAGTCACATTCTCCTATAATATTTTTAGATTTTCCTTTCAACAACTTTTTTTTAAAAAATCACATAAATTCCAAAGTCTGATATAGAATCAGCCTTATTATGGATCTTGCCACACTTTCTACATATTCCCTTTAAAACTCGCCAGATATTTGACTTGTTGCCTGGCCAATTTGCTATATCACCACCACCATCCTGAGTGTCCTCTCAATATTGCTCAGAATATTTAAATTCAAGACCTTTATTTCTAAAAATTTTAAGTAGAAACTCATTGAAAAAGTTTCACCACAACCACAGCTTTTTGAGTTCGAAATATTTAGTTGATGAGCAAGACCAATTATGCTTAAGATTCTGAAAGTGTGAGATCAGATTACACAATATTTAGTAACAGATTTCCAATGACAATTACTTGCAGAAAATTTCTTCCATAATACTATTAATTTTATGTTATTTATATTCCACTTGTGAGGGTGATGAGAAGCAAAGGTGGGTTTAGTTCCCTAATCATATTACCCAGGCATCAGGCATACCTCACCATAAAACTACATTCTCTAGCTAAAAGCTTAAAATTCTTTCCCAAAAACAATATGTTTTAATATACTTTTAGTTAGACTGTCTTACACAAGGTAACTTTCTTATATTGGGATAAAAGTACATGTTCTGCATTCTAACTAATCATACACACATAAGCTTTTATGACTTTAAATTTCTACTCTAAAGAATTCTAAGTTCTTTACATGAACAGGCAACTAGAATTATTCTTGGTACTGCTATAGACCAATTAATTAAGAAGTATTTTTCGTGATTTCCCAAGTTCAGAAGAAAAGCAATTTTACAATGACTTTTAAACTAATTTCAGAGCTACATTCATACCGGATAATTAATAAATAACAATCATTAGGTAGAGTAACATAAGCATTAAGATTAAGAGCTCTGGAATCAGACAGATCTGAAGGGTGTTTGCTGGTTCTTTAGCATTGCTAGGTCTCTCAGTCTGTTTCCTCTTCTTAAAAGAGTCATAATAATAGAGGATTGAGAGGTACCAACTACTACTACATATAAAATATATAAGCTACAAGTATATATTGTACAGCACAAGGAATATATACAATATTTTGTATTAAATATAAATGGAGCACAACCTTTAAAAAATGTGAATCACTAGTTGTATTCCTGATATATATAATATTGTAAATCAACTATATCTCAGTAAAAAAAAAGGGGGAAAAGGGAAGAAAAAAAAAAATGAGCATAATGGGAGTACTGACTCCACTGAACTGCCATAAGAATTAAATGACACAATGCATCGAAAGTTCTTACCACTATGCCTGGCATATTTTAAGTGCCCAATGAGTGATAGTTCTTACTATTATCAACTAAAGCTGATAAATTACTTACATGATAAATTAAAATTAAAAATGAGATGCTTTATCATATTTGTAACATATTAAGTACTTGTTTATGCTCATCTTCCTTCTAAATCACAGTGGATAGAATGATTTCTTAAATAATAAAGCCACTATTCAATATATAGAGACTGTTATAATTTCAGTGTTGAGAAATATGCTGCACTTATGGTGAAACAATTGGCTGAGTGGTAGTAAAAGAAACAACATTTTCTCATGTTGTAGCTCAACTAAGAAGACTATTCTCCGGTTTTAAAAAGGTGAAGTTCTTTTTGTCTTGAGTCACTGCTGGAAATCCCCTCAGCAAAAATGTTGGGCTGTACTCCAACTCTGTGACAGGGTCTCATTTCCAAAAAGGACTAAGCCAAAGGGACAGAACTCAAAGACTAGAGTTCAGAACCAGAGTTTACAAGTCACAGAAGTACTGCTTTCTTGATTAATTTATATTTATAGAATCATTACAAGCCACATGTTAATTATGTTAAAAAGAATCAAACTCATAAAAATTCTATACATGCCACAAATGCTATTTAAAAAAGATGTCCTTGGTTAAGCAATTTTATTCAAGGAAAAAAAAAAAAGAACTAAATTGTATATGAAAATGTTGCTACTAACCTATCTTCCCCACTCACACCTAACTCTCATATGCAGATTATAGATGACACATTTGCCTAGTTAGGCATCATCCAGTCTTTTTCCTTCTTTTCAGGCATCTTATATTTATTAAATGGCAGTTATATGTTCCCAATCACATGGAAAGATTTTAATGTACTATTGACATAATTTCTGTTCAGTATCTATCCAGTAAGAGAGAGTACAAATAACACAATGCTTAGGAATGTTTAGTCAGAACAACCTGAGTTCTGATCCTAGTTCTACCATTTGTAACTCTTTGACCTTGAGCAATGTACCTAGTTTCTGGGTCTTAGCAATATCCCTTTCAGTCACATGAAATAGATCTAATATTACTACTTACTTCCCAACGTTATCACAAGGATTCAACTAATTGAAATGAAGTATGTAAAACACTGGGCACTGTGCCTGACATACACAATGCATAAACAAATGTTAGGCTTTACCATTACTAGGGTCCAATCCTGATTAACCAGGTTAATGAAAAGTAATGAAACAAAAATCTAGCAGCACTACTGAATACTTTTAAACATACAGTTTATAAATTTGTGGTGATATTTTTAAACTTATATTTAACTTTTGACTGATGTTCTGGCAATCAGAAACACTTCCAACAAACCAATAAAGCTAAAATGTGAGGGACTGAACCAGAAAACAACCCCTTTGCTTAGAATTATTCTCTATTGGCCAAGTGTGAAAAGTCAGCTTTGCTCTCATAATAATAAAAATAGTCATCATAAATGAGCTGCATCCTCTTTCTAAATGTATGTTTGTTTAATCTTGGTCTGCTTTGGAGGAAGTAATTAAATACTGGGCTTAGAAGGGTTCCTGGTACGCTGCAAAGTACAACAGAACTGAATGCAAACAGATGGTCATATAGTCATCAACAGATTCTCAATCTGTTTAATTTTATCAGTAGGAAATGAAACACATTTACCCTTGATAATTCACCTAAAGCAGAAAATATTCTTGTAAAATATATGCTTCACAGCACAATATATACTTTGGGAAATAATTTAAAGATTAACTACAGAAAATCAGAACATTTGACTTGACTATGTCTAGGGCTTCAATTTATTTTTCTTTTCCAGCACAACCCAGGGGGTGCCATGCTGTGCTCAGTCACTTTAGTCCTGTCTGACCCTTAAAGACCTCATGGACTGTAGCTTGACAAGCTCCTCTGTCCATGGGATTTTTCAGGCAAGAATAATGGAGTGGGCTACCATGCCCTCCTCCAGGGGATCTCTCCTGACCCAGGGATCAAACCCATGTCTCCTGCATCTCCTGCATTACAGGTGGATTCTTTACCACTGAGTCACTGGGGGGAGGGTTGACCTTAAGGTTTATTAATCAAAGCACTTTCCCTGACAGAATAGTCTTTGAGCTAAAAATAAATTTATTGTATCCTTTTCTCCTACCATATTATGAAATTCTTACTAAACTTCTGCAATGCATTCTTTCCTACAACCATTTGAATTTCAAAAACCCAAGAGTCATGATCATTGGTAAGTGTGTCTCCCGAGCCTCTTTAAATTGGGCAAAATTATTCCAAAGGTTTTGCCATTGCTGCTGTGACATTAAGGAAATCAGCCACTAAATATAGGACATCAATCTAAAGGCACCAGTTTTTAGATTGTTCCTGCATTTGCCTCATGAGAGCTGCCATCTCCCACGGTTCAGGGCATCCAAAAAGCATGCCCAAATGGCCATCTCATGAAATTTCTAATTTTGCTCTTCTAAATAGCTTATGAATATCTTTACACAGCATTCAAACAAACCTTGGCAGCTATGACAAAGACCACAGCATATTTCAAATTAACGTTCTATTTATAAATACAAAGAGCAGTGGCAATAAATGACAAATCCACAGCTACCATAATACTCAATAGTGAAAAGCTGAAAATATTTCCTCTAAGATCAAAAACAAGACAAGGATGCCCACTCTTGTCATTTTTATTCAACAGAGTTTTGGAAGTCCTACCCATGGTTATCAGAGAAGAAAAAAGAAATAAAAGGAATCCAAATTAGAAGAGCAGAAATAAAGCTGTCACTTCTTGAATATGACATGATACTATATGTATAAAATCCTAAAGATGTTACCAGAAAACTACTAGAGCTCATGAATGAATTCAGTAAAGTTGCAGGATACAAAATTAATACACAGAAATCTGTTGCATTTCTATACACTAACAATGAAAGATCAGAAAGAGAAATTAAACAAACAATCCTATTTACCATTGCATCAAAAGAACAATATACCAGGAATATACTAATACAACTGAGCGACTGAACTGAATTGATACCTACCTAAGGAGACAAAAGACCTGTTCTCGGAAAACTATAAGATGAAAGAAATTGAAGACAACACAGAAAGATGGAAAGATATATCATGTTTTTTTACTGGAAGGATCATATTTTCAAAATGACTACACTACCCAAGGTGATCTACAGATTCAATCCAATCCCTATCAAAATATGAATGACATTTTTCACAGAACTAGAACAGAAAATCTTAAAACTTGTATGAAGAGACAGAAGATCCAAAATAAAAATAAATAAATAAATAAAAATCTTGAAAAAGACAACAGAGCTGGAGAATCAGGTTTCCTAACTTTAGGATATACTAGAAAGCTACAGTCATCAGAGCATTACGGTACGGGCATAAAACAGAAATGTACATCAATGGAACAAAATAGAAAGCCCAGAAATAAACTCATGCACCTATGTCCAATGTTTCTGTGACAAAGAAGACAAGACTATAAAATGGAGAAAAGATGGTTGCTTCAATAAATAGTGCTAGGAAAACTGAACAGCTACATGTTAAAAAAAAATGAAATTAGAACATTCTTTAATACCATAAACAAAAATAAACTCAAAATGAATTAAAGATCCAAATATAAGACCAGATACTATAAAATTCTTAGAGGAAAACATAGGCAGAACACTCTTTGACAAATCACAGCAAGATCATTTTTTGATCTATCTTCCAGAGTAATGGAAATAAAAACAAAAATAAACAGGTGGGACCTAATTAAGATTTTCACAGCAAAGTAAACCATAAACAAAATGAAAAGACAACCTTCAGAATGGTAGAAAATATTTGCAAACAATGCAACTGACAAGGGATTAATCTCCAAAATGTACAAACAGTTCATGCAGCTCAGTATCAAAAAAACAAACAATCCAATCAAAAATGGGCAGCAGACCTAAAGAGACATTTCTCCAAAGAAGACATACAGATGGCCAAGAGTCACATGAAAAGATACTCAACATTACTAACTATACAGTTCAGTTCAGTTCAGTTCAGTTGCTCAGTCATGTCCAACTCTTTGCGACCCCATGAACTGCAGCACTCCCTGTCCATTACCAACTCCCGGAGTTCACTGAAACTCATGCCCATCAAGTCGGTGATGCCATGCAGCCATCTCATCTTCTGTCGTCCCCTTCTCCTCCTGCCCCCAATCCCTCCCAGCATCAGAATCTTTTCCAATGAGTCAACTCTTCGCATGAGGTGGCCAAAGTACTGGAATTTCAGCTTTAGCATCAGTCCTTCCAGGAACACCCAGGACTGATCTCCTTTAGAATGGACTAGTTGGATCTCCTTGCAGTCCAAGGGACTTGCAAGAGTCTTCTCCAACACCACAGTTCAAAAGCATCAATTCTTCGGCGCTCAGCTTTCTTCACAGTCCAACTGTCACATCAATACATGACTACTGGAAAAACCATAGCCTTGACTAGATGGACCTTTGCTGTCAAAGTAACGTCTCTGCTTTTTAATATGCTATCTGGTTTGGTCATAACTTTCCTTCCAAGGAGTAAGTGTCTCTTAATTTCATGGCTGCAATCACCATCTGCAGTAAAATGCAAATCAAAACTATAATGAGGTTATCACCTCACACCCGTCAGAATGGCCATCATTTAAAAGTCTACAAATAATAAATGCTGGAGAGGCTGTGGAGAGAAGGGAATCCTCCTACACTGGTGGTGGGAATGTAAATTGATACAGTCAGTATGGAGAACAGCACATCTATTCCTTAAAAAACTAAAAATAGAGCCACTATACGATACAGCAATCCTACTCTTGGGCATATATCCAGAGAAAACCATAGCTCAAAAGGATACATGCACCCCAGTGTTCTTTGCAGCACTGTTTACAATAGCCAAGAAATGGAGGAAACCTAAATATCCATCAAAAGATGAATGGATAAAGAAGATGTGGTAAATATATATGATTAAATATCACTCAGCCATTAAAAAGAATGAAACAATGCCATTTGCAGCAATATGGATGGACTTGGAGATTATACTAAGTGAAGTCAGACAGAGAAAGATAAATATCATCACTGATACATGGGATCTTAAAAACAAATGATACAAATGAACCTATTCACAAAATATAAAACAGACTTAGAGAATGAACTTATGGTTACAGTAAGGAAGTTTGTGTGGTGGGGGGTAAACTGGAGGTTTAGGATTGAAATACACACACTGTTATATTTAAAATGCCTTTCCATGAAAAAAAAAACAGCAGCAAATACTCTTTCACATAATGCAATTATTATTGAGAACACTTGAGAATCATACAGATGAAGAACTGTGGCTTGTTGTTTTATGTCCATATTATCCAAATGAAGAAAATACTGACTAGTGACTAATGCTTTGGCAATCACTAGCTTTTATAACTCATACACAGAATAATGCCACAAAGGAAAATTATGTAGATTTCATTTACTATATGGACAATCTAAGCTACAACTTGTTTGTTTTAACAGTAAAACAAAAGAGATCATTTTACAAAAGTTAGTCCATAAATAATACCCTCAGAAATTTATCACAATCTATCTACTCAATCGTAAAATTTCTATACTAAGTACATCTAAAATGCATAGAGACCCTGAAATGGAGATAATTATGGACCTGAGGAAAAGTATGGGAAGAAACCTCTAAGTCAATTATAATTCTCCATGCTATTATCACTCTAGAGATCCTGATCAAAGGCCAAGGTTGATTTTTGTTAAGTTATTGAAATTCATTAAGTTTATTATAGGCTCTATGCTTACTATTCCTCTTCCATTAAATGCAAATTTATAGTATATTACAATTTCAAGGAAAAAAAATGGCATGGCATATACTGTTATGTTACAGTAAGTCAAAACATGCATGAGCAGTTCTGAAAAAGCAGAAATCACTTCCTATAGACAGACAACTTGGGAGTTGCATTCTTATTAAATGGTTTGTACCTAAAAAAATTAAAAAACAGTATTAAGACCTGAATATTATCCTTTTCCTATATAAGACCAATTCCAAATGTGCATCTTCTCTATATCCCTGGCCTTAAGTGAATTTAGCACACTTATTGACATTTACCTTTAGACATACTATCCCTCCTCTATACTAGATCCTCATTTTTCTATCCCCCTGATTGTATATGCCCAAGCAATTCCACTTACAGGACTTACTCCCTTCTGTTCACATTTATATCTGCATGTCTCCTAACTGTCATGCATCACTGGGAGGATGTATTTCTTTAAACATGTATCATTTGGATTCAAACAGCTTGTACTGGATTCAAACTCTGTGGCTTACTAATTGTATGACCTTGAGAAAGTTGTTTAACCTCTCTGAACCTATATTTCCTTACCCTAAAAATAGAGACAATCATAGGATAAGAAAAAATGAGATAGTATCTGACACACTTAAATGTCCCTACTTACTATCACTATTATGGCTATTATCAAGGAATTTTATACCATTTTATAATGGTATAAAAACCAACATATTCACTTTCATTTCTAAACTTTTGAGAAGCAAGTGCTACACCTTTGTAATTGGGGCAGAGTTGAATACAAGTTTGAAAACTTGTTTTAATTGGACAGTGAAGGATAGGTACTCTTGAGTTAAGGTCACACTAAGTTGTAATTATCATAGATCCTCTCTTGCTTGATAAAACATCTAGTGTTGGTAATTTTATTAAAATCACTAACAGGAGTAAGAAAACAAAGATTTCACAATCCAAAACCAAAAGCTTTCCTTTAAACGCTCTTCAGAGAACTATACTTAGTCACTTATGGAAGCATCTCACTTTGTGTAATTATTGCTGAGCTCCTGTTAGGATATTTGCCTCAAAATTTCTAAATCATATGTTAAAATACAACACGACAGCATTCTTAAAGGAAAGACCTTAGTATTGCAAACTGAAGAGTCCCCATGTATGTTATAAAATAACTCTTCTGAAGCTTACTAATTTTACACTGTTTTAATATTATTTAAAAGTACTATTAGATTATAATAGAACAAAAATTTATTTTGGCAAGATGCTGTAGAATTTTGATAACAGGTTTACAAGAACTATAATTACTGCAACAACAGACAAATCTATAATTACCCATAAGAAAAATAATTGAAACAAAACACAAAAAGCATAAATATTTCTTATTTGTATAGTCTTCAACAATGGAATCTGGTAAAGGACATAGTAGGAGATAGTAGTAAATTTTAAGGCCCTAAGAAACTAAAGTCTAAACAAAGAAAGAGGAATAGTTGTTTCTACTTGAACAGAAATTCTGAAAGGAGTTTCTTGTTGAATCTGCTTTTTAGGAAGGGGTAGAAGAGCAAGAAAGCAAAGAATAAATAAGCAGTATTGAAACTGCATGTTATCCAATACAATCATCAAAACTAACTTCCTGATCTGTTCAACCTAATTTGGGATTTAACTAAAGGTATTAAGCTGATCTTCTAAATTTTACAATTACTGTATTGGACTTGAGACTCTGAGCAGCTCAAACATTATTTCAAATATCATAATTAATATATATGGAAAATAATAAGGCAAGAAGCTCATAAAATGAAGTTCAAAAACAATATACGAAGTTTTCTTTTTGTTTTCAACCTAAACTTACTCCAAAATGTAAGCTTAAGTGTTCTATTTCAAAACTGTCTAAATACAGCCACATACAGTTGCCAGACAACTTGAAGGTTCAAAGTTCTTGTGATTTCACACAACTTTCAGTTCTATTCCAAATCCTCTTGGGGGTAAACAAAACAAAAATACATAACAACAAAAAACATGGAATTTTTTTTGTTGCTGCTGCCCTAAAGCTCAGAAGAGAGAGGGGGTTCATACATTCTGCATCCCAAACCCACATCCTGAGCCCAAAAAGCAAAAAAATCTGCTTTTTGCGAATTGTGAAAGAGACACTTTTATTTACCATGCATATACACTCAGCTTTCCCCTAGTTTAGCCAGCCTATTGCTCCCCAAAACTATTGAAAATTGTTATTCTAAATTAAGAGCTCATGAATGAGAGGGGGATGTCCTATCAATTGAAGAAGCAGTCACTGGGGTCTGCACCTACACAAGAAAGCCACTTTTTAGTTCCCTTTCCAGTTCTCAATATACTTGAAGCAGTTAGAAACTGTTCGAAGTAATGTTTTTTGAAAGAAAAGGAAAAAGTCAAAATAAGGTAAGATATGGAAGGAAAAAACAGATCCCTTATCACATTGTTTAAAAAAAAAAAATGTTTATCATTGTTCCTGATGTCTCCCATTCTGCCTAGTTCTAACAGACTCTTTAGGCCAAAGTTAAATAACTGTCTCTTATACATTGGCAAAATATAACTCTTTGATTATAGGGGTCTCTGTGAAATATAATCACAGTGCCTTAGTAGGCCTCCACTTCATCATCATCAGTAAGACCATGTTTTACATCCCTTACAGATGTGCACCCCTGTCTCTTGCCTCCATACTTTGAACACATATGTGAAATGTCCCATTCTTACCAGTATGTGACTTGATTTCTTCACCTAACCCTAAAAACCCTATACCACCATCTCCCAAAACTCCCAAGCTTTCGTTTTCCTTCAAAGAAGAAATGTGGCCCTAACATCGTAAGACAAAGAAAGCTAAACTCCATGGAAAAACGAAATCGATGCAACAAAGAGCAGAAAAGGAAGACGGGGGGTTGGGTGGGAAGTGCCTGTGCCTACCGAAGAAGAAGCTGCCAGACTAACTTATGCAATTCAAGGGTTCTGGGGCGGCAATTCAAGGGTTCTGGGGCAGCAGGAGACTGATGTGTAGAAAAATAACAAAGATGGGCTTTCCACCTTCCTTACCGCCATGGAGCCAGAGGAAGATGCAATATACACACGGATCACCATCTTGGGAACAGCTTCTGTAGTTCTTTGAATCCTGCAAACGGCTGGAGAGCAGCTGCAGCAAAGTCTGGAATCAAGCTAAGGGCCGTACAGAGTTTGGAAAAGAAGGGTGGGGGAAGGTGGAAGGGGAACTTGCCAGAGCCCCGCCCTTGGCTGCTTTCACTGCGCTTCGACCGCTGCAATCCCAGCCCCAAAGTCCAGAAGGCACAGGCTCGTTTGCATCATTTCTTTTTTTTTTTTTTTTTTTTTTTGAATCTCGAATAGCACCGCGAGATCTGTTGAATCCGAGAAAATAAGGAAAGGAGAAAGAAAAAGAAAGGAGCGTTGAGTTAAATTTGATTGCAATGAAGGACCTTTCCTCACGGAGACTCAAAGTTCTGCGCCTTCCTGCCCAGAAATGTATACAAATAAGATATTTTCTTTGAAAGAGGAAATTCTCCTCTGGAAGAGGAAGTTCTACGTTGAAACCAGACATTAGTAAGAAAGGCCAAGTTCTCAAAGCCTTGTGCATTTTAAGACTGCTATTTTGTAGTGATAGTTTTGGTGTTAGCTGGCGGCAGGAATTGGACCCTGAAGGACTGAGTGCTGTGGCTTAGGAAAAGTATCAGGTTGCCACAACTCCAGAAACAGCAGGATTGGTTTTCTTTTTGAGTTTCGCTTTTTGTTAAATTAGGGAATCCTGCTTCCGTGAGAATTCTCAGGAAGCCTGATTGACTGGCAAACTCAAGAATGGAGGAAGAAATTGAAAATACAGTATAAGAAAGTGAATGATTTTTGTTTTGTTTGCTTTGTAACTGGTTATGGAAAGGGAATTTGGATCATACCTTTCAGGAGATGTGGAAACGGTGAACAGAGAGAGCAAAAGGTTATTTGTAGCTCTAGGGAAATGAGCAAACAATAACAATTGATAATGCCCCGAGTGGTTTCCATTGACTACCAAAACAAACGTAAAGTGTGTTTCTAAGGATCTCCCACCACAATAATTATACTTCCCAGATTATGTCAAATGAACAGATATAAGGAACTTGCAACATGAATGAGAGTGGAGACAGTCAGTCACCTGTCCTACTTCTTTACTTTGTCCTCCCTCTCCATTCTAATGCTTTATCATATTTGCCTAGGTTCAATAATTGTAATAGCATCCTAATAGATTCTCCCTTCTCCAATCTATGTGATTCGTGCAACAACTTTGAGAGGTAGATATAATCACGTCAGTTTTTCAGATAAAGACTCAGGGAAACTCAGGAGAATGAGTAATTTTCCTAAAGTCATTTACCTAATAAATTCCAGAGTTAAGGTCAGACTTCAAGTTCAACCAACTCCAAAGGTTACCTTCTTAAATATCATTTTTAATACATTGTGTGGAACAGGGAAAGTACTCAATAACTGTTAGCTATTTTCCTTCCTAAAACATAATTTTCATGTGTCACTAAGAACAGTGTGGCCTGAAATACTTAAGACAGGTTTCCACTGACTATCAAAGCAAACATGAAGTGTGTTTGTTTATGAGGAGCTCCCACCATAAACTGGCCCTACAAAATCCATACAGTCTCATCCATTGCTCCCCAAACCAACTTCCTTGAATAATCATTGTTTAATCCCCACTACAATAACCATGCTGCTACTGCTGCTAAGTCGCTTCAGTCATGTCCAACTCTGTGTGACCCCATAGATGGCAGCCCATCAGGCTCCCCCGTCCCTGGGATTCTCCAGGCAAGAACACTGGAGTGGGTTGCCATTTCCTTCTCCAATGCATGAAAGTGAAGAGTGAAAGTGAAGTCGCTCAGTCATGTCTGACTCTTAGTGACCCCATGGACTGCAGCCTACCAGGCTCCTCCGCCCATGGGATTTTCCAGGCAAGAGTACTGGAGTGGGGTGCCATTGCCTTCTCCTATTTCCATGCCTTTGCTCTTCTTGTCCCTTTCTTCACCTTTCCCCCACATAGTCTGTCTTTTCTGTGCTCTCCATCTGTCCCACTCTGATCTTTAATAAATACAAATAAAAATCTTTATACACATGATCAGACTGAAGTAAGTAACAGTGACCTAGCCTCCCTCATCATGGTTAGCATCAGGGTGACTGTGACTGTGCTTCCCACCCACAGAACATGAAAATCTTCCTTGAAGTTTTGATTTGGCATGATGGACATAATTTGCAATATAATAACATAATCAACCCCTCAACTCTTAGTGGTCAACACATATTCTATTTGAACCTATAATCTATTTTGAATTGATGAAAAAAGTAGAAAGAAAGAAAAACTCTTCTAATGATTCTACATACCCATATGACAAAATTAGTAACTCCAGAGAACTGAGTGGTAGGCAGTATTAGCAAAGACCAGTTAGTCTTATCAGGAACTTTGAGAAATGGGAAGACAATTGCTAGTATTTAATGTCTTTTAAATACAGATATATGAACCTAAGTGAAAACTTTCCCAATAAATTGGTATAAAAAAAAAAAATCTGCAGGTCCTTATTAACAGTACTTGGGATATGTGGGGAAACAGGGTAACCAGTGATTTTATCCTAGAATAATATTATAGATTATATTATACTTGATCCTTACTAAGATACAATGAAACTAAGCCATGCCATGTGGGGCCACCCAAGACATACAGGTCATGGTGGATAGGTCTGACAGAATGTGGTCCACTGGAGAAGGGAATGGCAAACCATTTCAGTATTCTTGCCTTGAAAACCCCATGAACAGTATGAAAAGGCAAAAAGATAGGACACCAAAAGGTGAACTCCCCAGGTCGGTAGGTGCCCAATATGCTACTGGAGATCAGTGGAGAAATAACTCAAGAAAGAATGAAGAGACAGAACCAAAGCAAAAACAACACCCAGTTGTGGATGGGACTGGTGATAGAAGCAGGATCCAATGCTGTAAATAGCAATACTGCATAAGAACCTGGAACATTAGGTCCATGAATCAAGGCAAATTGGAAGTGGTCAAACAGGAGATGGCAAGAGTGAACGTCAACATTCTAGGAATCGACTAACTAAAATGGACTGGAATGGGTGAATTTAACTCAAATGACCATTATATCTACTACTGTTGGCAGGAATCACTTAGAAGAAATGGAGAAGCCATTATAGTCAACAAAAGAGTCTAAAATGCAATACTTGGATGCAATCTCAAAAATGACAGAATGATGATCTCTGTTCATTTCCAAGGCAAACCATTCAGTATCACGGTAATCAAAGGCTATGTCCCGACAAGTAATGCTGGAGAAGCTGAAGTTGAACAGTTCTATGAATACCCACAAGACCTTTTATACTAGAATGCAAAAGTAGGAGGTCAAGAAACACCTGGAGTAACAGGCAAACTTGGCCTTGGGGTACAGACTGAAGCAGGGCATAAGCTAATAGAGTTTTGCCAAGAGAATGCACTGGTCATAGCAAACACCCTCTTCCAGAAACACAAGAGAAGACTGTACACATGGACATCACCAGATGGTCAACACTGAAATCAGATTGATTATATTATTTGCAGCAAATGATGGAGAAGCTATATACAGTCTATACAGTCTATACTCTATACAGTAAAAACAAGGGAGCTGACTGTGGCTCAGATCGTGAACTCCTTATTGCCAAATTCAGACATAAACTGAAGAAAGTGGGGAAAACCACAAGACAATTCAGATATGACCTAAATCAAATTCCTTCTGTTTATACAGAGGAAGTGAGAAATAGATTTAAGGGACTAGATCAGATAGACAAAGTGTCTGAAGAACTATGGATGGAGGTTCGTGATATTGTACAGGAGACAGGGATCAAGACCATCCCCAAAATTTGAAAGGAATGCAAAAAAGCAAAATGGCTGTCTGAGGAGGCCTTACAAATAGCTGTGACAAGAAGAGAAGCAAGAAGCAAAGGAGAAAAGGAAAGATATACCCATTTGAATGCAGAGTTCCAAAGAATACCAAGGAGAGATAAGAAAGCTTGTCTCAACAATCAATGCAAAGAAATAGAGGAAAACAATAGAATGGGAAAGTCTAGAGACCTCTTCAAGAAAATTAGAGATAACAAGGGAATATTTCATGCAAAGATGGACTCAATAAAGGACAGAAATATTATGGATCTAACAGAAGCAGAAGATATTAAGAAGAGATGGCAACAATACACAGAAGAACTGTACAAAAAAGATCTTCATGACCCAGATAATCACAATGGTGTCATCACTCACCTAGAGCCAGACATCCTGGAATGTGAAGTCAAGTGGGCCTTAGAAAGCATCACTACGAACAAAGCTAGTGGAGGTTAATAGAATTCCAGTAGAGCTATTTCAAATGCTAAAAGATGATGCTGTGAAAGTGTTGCACTCAATATGCCAGCAAATTTGGAAAGCTCAGCAGTGGCCACAGGACTGGAAAAGGTCCATTTTCATTCCAATCCCAAAGAAAGGCAATGCCAAAGAATGTTCAAACTACCACACAATTGCACTCATCTCACATGCTCAAAATTCTCCAAGCCAGGCTTCAGCAATATGTGAACTGTGAACTTCCTGATGTTCAAACTGGTTTTAGAAAAGGCAGAGGAACCAGAGATCAAATTGCCAACATCCACTGGATCGTGGAAAAAGCAAGAGATTTCCAGAAAAACATCTACTTCTGCTTTATTGACCATGCCAAAGCCTTTGGCTGTGTGGATCACAAGAAACTGTGGAAAATTTTGAAAGAGATGGGAATACCAGACCACCTGACCTGCCTTTTGAGAAACCTGTATCGAGGTCAGGAAACAACAGTTAGAACTGGACATGGAACAACAGACTGGTTGCAAATAGGAAAAGGAGTACATCAACGCCATATATTGTCACCCTGCTTATTTAACTTATATGAAAAGTACATCATGAGAAACTCTGGGCTGGAAGAAGCACAAGCTGGAATCAAGATTGCCAGGAGAAATATCAATAACTTCAGATATGCAGATGACACCACCCTTACGGCTGAAAGTGAAGAAGAACTAAAAAGCCTCTTGATGAAAGTGAAAGAGGATAGTGAAAAAGTTGGCTTAAAGCTCAACATTCAGAAAACAAAGATCATGGCATCTGGTCCAATCACTTCATGGGAAATAGATGGGAAAACATTAGAAACAGTGTCAGACTTTATTTTTATGGGCTCCAAAATCACTGCAGATGGTGATTGCAGCCATGAAATTAAAAGACACTTACTCCTTGGAAGAAAAGTTATGACCAACCTAGATAGCGTATTAAAAAGCAGAGACATTACTTTGTCAACAAACGTCCATCTAGTCAAGGCTATGGTTTTTCCAATAGTCATGTAAGGATGTAAGAGTTGGACTATAAAGAAAACTGAGCGCCCAAGAATTGATGCTTTTGAACTGTGGTGTTGGTGTGATGTTGGACTCTTGAGAGTCCATTGCACTGAAAGGAGATCCAACCAGTCCACCCAAGTAATCAGTCCTGGGTATTCATTGGAAAGACTGATGGTGAAGCTGAAACTCCAATACTTTGGCCACCTGATGCAAAGGGCTAACTCATTTGAAAAGACCCTGATGCTTGGAAAGATTGAGGGCAGGAGGATAAGGGGATGACAGAGGATGAGATGGTTGGATGGCATCACTGACTCAATGGACATGAGTTTGGTAAACTCCGGGAGTTGGTGATGGGCAGGGAGGCCTGGCATGCTGTGGTTCATGAGGTTACAAAGTTTCGGACATGACTGAGTTACTGAACTGAACTGATCATTACTATATGCAACCATCTCTTGACTGCATATTCTAGAATGATCATTTTTGCTTCATTTTCAGTTCAGTCAGTTCAGTCACTCAGTCGTGTCTGACTCTTTGCGACCCCATAGACTGCAGCATACCAGGACTCCCTGCCCATCACCAACTCCCAGAGTTTACTCAAACTCATGTCCACTGAGTTGGTGATGCCATGCAACCATCTCATCATCTATCTCCCTTTCTCCTCCCTCCTTCAATCTTTCCCAGCATCAGGGTCTTTTCAAATGAGACAGTTCTTTGCATCAGGTGGCCAAACTATTGGAGTTTCAGCTTCAGCATCAGTCCTTCTAATGAATATTCAGGACTGATTTCTTTTAGGATTAACTAGTTGGATCTTCTTGCTGTCCGAGGGACTCTCAAGAGTCTTCTCCAACACCACAGTTCAAAAGCATCAATTCTTTGGCACTCAGCCTTCCTTATAGTCCAACTCTCCTATCCATATCTGACTACTGGAAAAACCATAGCTTTGACTAGACAGACCTTTGTTAGCAAAGTAATGTCTCTGCTTTTTAATAAACTGTGAGAAGGCAATGGCACCCCACTCCAGTACTCTTGCCTGGAAAATCCTATGGACGGTGGAGCCTGGTAGGCTGCAGTCCATGGGGTCGCAAAGAGTTGGACACGACTGAGCGACTTCACTTTCACTTTTCACTTTCATGCATTGGAGAAGGAAATGGTAACCCACTCCAGTATTCTTACCTGGAGAATCCCAGGGACGGGGGAGCCTGGTGGGTTGGTGTCTATGGTGTCGCACAGAGTCAGACACAACTGAAGTGAATTAACAGCAGGCTGATCATAGCTTTTCTTCCAAGGAGCAGGTGTCTTTTAACTTCATGCCTGCATTCACCATCTGCAGTGATTTTGGAGCACCCCCAAAAAAATAAATAAATAAATGTGTCACTGTTTCCATTGTTTCCCCATCTATTTGCCATGTAGTGATGAGACCAGAGACCATGATCTTAGTTTCCTGATTGTTGTGTTTTAAGCCAGCTTTTTCACTCTCCTCTTTCACTTTCATCAAGAGACTCTTTATCTCTTCTTCGCTTTCTGCAATAAGGGTGGTATCATCTACATATCTGAGGTTATTGATATTTTGCCCAGCAATCCTGATTCCAGCTTGTGCTTCATCCAGCCCAATGTTTCTCATGATGCACTCTGCAAATAAGTTAAATAAGCAGGGTGACAATATACAGCCTTAATGTAGTCCTTTCCCGATTTGGAATCAGTCTGTTGTTCCATGTCCAGTTCTAACTGTTGCTTCGTGATATGCACACAGATTTCTTAAATCCTTCATAGAGCAGTCCCAAACCATCTGTTCATGTAATTTGACTGGAAAGGTTCGTTTGTGTGTTCAGTCCAGTCGCTCTGTCATTTCTGACCCCTGTGATCCCATGGACTGCATCACATCAGGCCTCCCTGTCATTCACCATCTCCCGAAGTTTGCTCAAACTCATGCCCATTGATGCCATGCAACCATCTCATCTTCTGTTATCTCCTTCTCCTCCTGCCTACAATCTTTCCCAGCATCAGGGTCTTTTCTAATGAGTCGGCTCTTCACATCGGGTGGTCAAAGTATTGGAGCTTCAGCTTCAGCAATTTTTCCAATAAATATTCAAATTTCCTTTAGGATTGACTAGTTTGATCTCCTTGCAGTCAAAGGGACACAAAAGAGTCTTTTCCAACAGCACAGTTCAAAAGCATCAATTCTTCGGTGCTCAGCCTTCTTTATGGTTCAACACTCACATCCATACATGAGTACTGGGAAAACCACAGCTTTAACTATACAGACCTCTGCTGTCAAAGTAATGTCTCTGCTTTTTAATATGCTGTCCAGGTTTTTCATAGATTTTCTTCCAAGGACTAAACATCTTTTAATTTCATGGCTGCAGTCACCATCTGCAGTGATTTTGGAGCTCAAGAAAATAAAGTCTGTCACTGTTTTCATTGTTTCTCCATTTATTTGCTATGAAGTGATGGGACCGGATGCCATGATTTTCTATTTTTGAATGTTGAATTTTAAGCCAACTTTTTCCCTCTTCTCTTTCACCTTAATCATGAGGCCCTTTAATTCTTCTTCCCTTTCTGCTATAAGGGTAGTTTCATCTTCATATCTGAGGTTATTGATATTTCTCCCAGAAATCTTGATTGTAGCTTGTGCTTTTTCCAGTCTGGCATTTTGCATGATGTATTCTGCATATAAGTTAAATAAGCAAAGTGACTACATACAGCCTTGATGTACTCTTTACCAATTTGGAACCAGTCTGACGTTAAATATTCAGTTCTCACTCTTACTTCTTGACCTGCATGCAGGTTTTGAAGGAGGCAGGAAAGGTGGTCTGGTATTCCCATCTCTTTAAGAATTTTCCACAGTTTGTTGTAATCCACACAATCAAAGACTTTAGTCAGTGAGGCAGAAGTAGATGTTTTTCTGGAATTCTTTTTCTATGATCCAATGGATGTTGGCAATTTGATCTCCAGTTCCTCTGCCTTCTAAATCCAGTTTAGAAGTTCTCAGTACATACTGGAAGTTCTCAGTTCACATACTGTTGAAATGTAGCTTGAAGGATTTTGAGCATTACCTTGCTAGCATGTGAAATGAGTGCAATTGTGCAGTGGCTTGAACTGGAAAATTTAAGATCTGATTAAAGCAATAATGAACTCGAGTTTTCACACAGTGTTTGTGATGAATTGCCATGGGAAATTATTAAATGCAATAATATTTTTAAAAGTTATAAAATGAATGTACACTATGTGCAGAAAACTTAACAAACTTTGAAAAAAAAATGACCCACAAACCCAGTTTCTGGAGATAACTATTTTCAATATGGTGGTGTAACCCTTCTAGACCTAGTCAGAGATAGACAGATGAGGGTGGGCATAAGGGGTTGAGGAAAATGGTGAGGAGGAAGATAGAGAGAATATATTTTTCAAACTTACTACAAGATATATGCTATTTTGTAAATAGCTTTTTATCACTGAGAACATATATTTTAAACTTAGTACATGTCAGAAAATATTATTCTACATGATTTTTAATGGCTTTACATGATTCCATTTCATAGATATAACAAAATAGCTTTAAACATTTTTGTATTACTGAACATATTGCTTGTTTTCAATTATTCTAAGTAATTAAGGCTGAAGTATACACTTATCAACAAATCTGTGCCCACATCTCTAGTACTCCTTTTTCAAATGAGTTCCTAGAGATGGAATTGCTGGCAACTGAATAGTTACTCCAGTCTATTGTTATAATTTGGGCTCAATGTTGCTCTGATCTAAAGTGGTAGAGAATGTTGATTTTTTAAAATTAATTTTATTTTATTTTTAAACTTTACATAATGTTGATTTTATTGAAGAACTATCTGATGTTTTCCTAATCACAAGAATTTGGTTGGGGTGGAAGAGGGTGTAAGCAGAGGCCTTACACCATCGTTGTAAAGAATGGAGTCTAAGAACAGTTCTTAGCAGGTTTTACTTTCTTCTTTTCTCTCTGATTTTCTTGATGTAAGTCCTTAATGTTTGGAAATTTTCTGAGGGGGCAGGTGAAAATGAAAGTTGCTCAGTCGTATCTAACTCTTTGCAACCCCATATAGTCCATAGAATTCTCCAGGCCAGAATACTGGAGTAGGTAGCCTTTCCCTTCTCCAGAGGATCTTCCCAACCCAGGGATTGAACCCAGGTCTCCCGTATTGCAGCCGGATTCTTTACCAGCTTAGCCACAAGGGAAGCCCTGGAGAGGGCAGGTAAGTTCCTACAAATACTTCCCTGTCCCATAGCTCCTTTGATACACCAGGCTGTCATACTGGTAGTGGCATCAGAATGAGTATAACACTACTCAAAAATAAACATTTTGATTCCCTGTCCTGAATTTTTGGGCCAACTGCCGAGTTAGAGGGCATAGGGCAGTTTCAGTGAGCTGTACATAGTGAGTGGTAGAATTGGGTGTATGACATGGGCATTTGTGAACAGACAGAATATGAAAGCTATGGAATTAAGGATATCTGTCACATGCAAGGGTTCCAAACAGGGGTCGAATAAATTCTGGTAGAAATGGGTCATGCATATAATATAGGATAAGAACTAAAAGATGTCTTTCATTTGGAAATTCTACTTCAGGTTTCAGTCCCCATGCTTTCCTCTTCCCAAACCTTTCTGGTGTATTCACTGGAGGTTCTGTTTTATGATGAGAAAACTCTCACATCTAAAACTTTTCTCTGAATGTTCTTTCTTTGCTTTTTGTTGTTGTTCAGTCACTAAGTTGTTTCTGACTCTATGCGACCCCATGGACTGCAGCACACCAGACTTCCTTGTCTTTCACTATCTCCCCAAGTTTGCTCAGACTCATATCCATTGAGCCAGTGGTGCCGTCCAACCGTTTCATCCTCTGTTGCCCTCTTCTATGATTTAACTACACTTACTTCTTCAGGACAGCTTTCTTTTCCTTTTCTCAAGTGGATACTACTTATGCTATCACACCCTACTCAGGGTCAGGAGTCTCCAGATGATTTATCTTCATTCCCCATGCCAAAAGAGAAAGTCTATCTGTCTCGAAACTTCATTATCTTATTCAGCAAATGTCCTCTCTGGGCAAAAGCAGTGCTAATGCATCACTGAGCTCTTTGAATTTAATTTTCCCCTTTTCTTACTCTAATAGTTCATCACTTTCTTGTCTAGGTCTTCGATGTTTTTAAGATTTTGTTGTGTCTTCTAACATTTAATTTCATTAATTTATTTTTAAGAAATTTGTTTTGGGGTATAGTTGATTTACAATGTTATCTTGTGTTTTATTTATTCCTGTATTTGTTTATAATGTTATGTTAGTTTCAAGTTTACAGCAAAGTGAATTGGTTATACATATAACATTTGAGAAGGTAAAATTATTATTTACCCTATAATACAGAAAGAAGACTAGAAAATCAGAGTTAGGAAATGTTTCATGAAATAGCTGCAAAATATTACCATGTTGACTTTTTTAAATATTAAATTTAGTATTCATAAAAATTTCATTTCATTTGAAAATAATTTGGAGTTTAGATTTTGTTCCTACATCAGTAGAATTCCCAAGTATGTATAATGGTTTCAGAGAAATAACTGTTTAGTGTAATTTAACCAGTTGCTTGGTGTGAATAATTTTAAATTTAAAACAGTCAAAATCTTATTTGTTTAGTATTTATATTTAGGTAGGAGGTACATATGAATTTTTATAATTTGATACACTGTGGAGCAACGTTTCCAAAATAAGAGTGTCTGGGCTCTTGATGGTATTCAAAGAGCACTGATTGTTAGGTGGGCTCACGAACAATGTTATTTAGTGACGCCCTGGTCACCATCTTTCTGCCTGCTCTGGCAGATGAGAGACTAGGACTATAACATTTTCTTCTATTAACAGACAACACATTAATACAAAAATATCTAAATCAAAAAAAAAAAAAAAAAGCAAACATAAAAAAAAAACAAAAACAAAAAAAAACACCTGCACTTTGAAGGACTGTGCTCTTTCCAAATGTTAGCAGCAAGGGCAATATCTTCAGTGGAAATATGATAAGTTAATAGCAGATTGTTGTGTTTAGGATTTCTAAGTCTGTCTCAGTCACTACATGGTTATGTGCATCAGCAGGACACAACTTTTTTTTTTTTATTTATTTATTTAAATTGGAGGATAATTACTTTACAATATTGTTGTAGTTTTCTGCCATACATTGACATGAATCAGCCACGGGTATACCCGTGTCTCCCCATCCTGAAACCCCCGCCCACCTCCCTCCCCACCCTATCCCTCTGGGTTATCCCAGAGCAGTGGCTGTGGATACCCTGCTTCATGTATTGAATTTTCCCTGGTCATCTATTTTATGTATGGTAACGTACATGCTTCAATGCTATTCCCTCAAATCATCCCATCCTCGCCTTTCCCACTGAGTCCAAAAATCTGTTCTTTATATCTGTGTCTCCTTTGCTGCCCTGCATGTAAGATTATCAGTACCATTTTTCTAAATCCCTAAGGTAAAGGAAACAGGGTCACTTGTAAGATGGAATGCTGAGAGAAGAGACTAGGTAACAGAGTGCACTCAAGTAGGATATCTTCCCAGATGAGAGTATCTGAGTAAAATTCCTTCTTTTCCCGTGGATCAAGAACAATTTGGGATGTAGGCTGCTTCAATGACAAAACAATCTTCCAGTTTCAAAGTATTGACCTGACAGATTTCTTCTCTTTTTGCCACCCCATGCACAGATTTCAGAAACAGAACATTGATTTGTGTTACAGTTACATTTTACTACTCAACAAATCACCATAAGAGGTAGTGCTCAAAAAAATGACGATGTGTATTTTGCAATTTTGGCAGAGCTTGGCAGAAAAAGGGCCTCTCTGGCAGTTTCCTTGGTGGGTCAGTGGTAAAGAATCCTCCTGCCAGTGCAGGAGACACAGGTTCAATGCTGATCTAGGAAGATCTCTCATGCTACAGAACAACTAAGCCTGTGCACCACAACTACTGAGCCTGTGCTCTAGAGACCATGCTCCACAACAAAAGAAGTCACCACAATAAGAAGCCTGCACACCACAACTGCAGAGTAGTCCTTGTGCATTGCAACTAGAGAATACCCTGCACTATATTATATGTGTTAATGTACAGTATTGCTGTCTGGGGAGGCATTACAAATAGCTGTGAAAAGAAGAGAAGCAAAAAGCAAAGGAGAAAAGGAAAGATATAAGCATCTGAATGCAGAGTTCCAAAGAATAGCAAGAAGAGATAAGAAAGCCTACTTCAGTGATCAATGCAAAGAAATAGAGGAAAACAACAGAATGGGAAAGATGAGAGAGCTCTTCAAGAAAATTAAAGATACCATGGGAAAGTTTCATGCAAAGATGGGCTCGATAAAGGACAGAGATGGTATGGACCTAACAGAAGCAGAAGATATTAAGAAGAGGAGGCAAGAATACACAGAAGAACTGTACAAAAAGATCTTCACGACCCAGATAATCATGATGGTGTGAGCACTCACCTAGAGCCAGACATCCTGGAATGTGAAGTCAAGTGGGCCTTAGAAAGCATCACTACAAACAAAGCTAGTGGAGGTGATGGAATTCCAGTTGAGCTACTTCAAATCCTGCAAGATGATGCTGTGAAAGTGCTGTGCTCAATATGCCAGCAAATTTGGAAAACTCAGCAGTGGCCACAGGACTGGAAAAGGTCAGTTTTCATTCCAATCCCAAAGAAAGGCAATGCCAAAGAATGTTCCAACTACCGCACAATTGCATTCATCTCACAAGCTAGTAAAATAATGCTCAAAATTCTTCAAACCCTGTTTCAGCAGTAGATGAACCGTGAACTTCCAGATGTTCAAGTTGGTTTTACAAAAGGCAGAGGAACCAGATATCAAATTGCCAACATTCGCTGGATCATCGAAAAATCAAGAGAGTTCCAGAAAAACATCTATTTCTGCTTTATTGACTATGTCAAAGCCTTTGACTGTGTGGATCACAATAAACTGTGGAAAATTCTGAAAGAGATGGGAATACCAGACCACCTGATCTGCCTCTTGAGAAATCTGTATGCAGGTCAGGAAGGAAGAGTTAGAACTGGACATGGAACAACAGACTGTTTCCAAATAGGAAAAGGAGTATGTCAAGGCTGTATATTGTCACCCTGCTTATTTAACTTATATGCAGAGTACATCATGAGAAACTCTGGGCTGGAAGAAGCACAAGCTGGAATCAAGATTGCCGGGAGAAATATCAATAACCTCATATATGCAGATGCTACCACCCTTATGGCAGAAACTGAAGGGGAACTAAAAAGCCTATTGATGAAAGTGAAAGAGGAGAGTGAAAAAGTTGGCTTAAAGCTCAACATTCGGAAAACAAAGATCATGGCATCTGGTCCTACCACTTCATGGGAAATAGATGGGGAAACAGTGTCAGACTTGATTTTTTGCGGCTCCAAAATCAGTGCAGATGGTGATTGCAACCATGAAATTAAAAGACGCTTACTCCTTGGAAGGAAATTTATAACCAACCTAAATAGAATATTGAAAGGCAGAGACATTACTTTGCCAACAAAGGTCCGTCTAGTCAAGGCTATGGTTTTTCCAGTGGTCATGTATGGATGTGAAAGCTGGACTGTGAAGAAATCTGAGCGCCAAAGAATTGATGCTTTTGAAGTGTGGTGTTGAAGAAGACTCTTGAGAGTCCCTTGGACTGCAAGGAGATCCAACCAGTCCATTCTAAAGGAGATCAGCCCTGGGTGTTCTTTGGAAGGACTGATGCTGAAGCTGAAACTCCAGTACTTTGGCCACCTCATGTGAAGAGTTGACCCATTGGAAAAGACTCGGATGCTGGGAGGGATTGGGGCAGGAGGAGAAGGGGACGCCAGAGGATGAGATGGCTGGGTGGCATCAGTGACTTGATGGACGTGAGTCTGAGTGAACTCCGGGAGTTGGTGATGGATAGGGAGGCCTGGCGTGCTGCGATTCATGGGGCCGCAAAGAGTCGGATACGACTGAGCGACTGAACTGAACTAAATGTACAGTATTTCTCTTTCTCTTTCTTACTTACTTCACTCTGTATAATGGGCTCCAGTTTCATGCACCTCATTAGAACTGACTCAAGTACGTTCCTTTTTATAGCTGAGTAATGGACTCTTGTGTATAGGTACCACAGCTTCCTTATCCATTCATTTGCTGATGGACGTTTAGGTGGCTTCCATGTCCTAGCTGTTGTAAATAGTGCTGCAATGAATATTGGAGCACATAAGGACACAACTTTATTTTTTTTATTTTTTAATATAAATGTATTTATTTTTGTTGGAGGCTAATTACAATATTGTATTGGTTTTGCCATACATCAACATGAATCCGCCACGGGTGTACATGTGTTCCCCATCCTGAACCCCCTCCCACCTCCCTCCCTATACCATCCCTCTGGGTCATCCCAGTGCACCAGCCCCGAGCATCCTGTATCATGCATTGAACCTGGACTGGTGATTCGTTTCACATATGATATTATACTTGTTTCAGTGCCATTCTCCCAAATCATCCCACCCTCACCCTCTCCCACAGAGTCCAAAAGACAGTTTCATACATCCGTGTCTCTTTTTCTGTCTCCAATACAGGGTTATCGGTACCATCTTTCTAAATTTCATATATATGCGTTAGTATATTGTATTGGTGTTTTTCTTTCTGGCTTACTTCACTCTGTATAATAGGCTCCAGTTTCATCCACCTCATTAGAACTGATTCAAATGTATTGTTTTTAATTGCTGAGTAACACTTCATTGTATATATGTACCACAGCTTTCTTATTCATTCGTCTGCTGATGGACATCTGGGTTGCTTCAATGTCCTAGCCTTTATAAAGAGTGCCACGATGAACATTGGGGTACATGTGTCTCTTTCAATTATGGTTTCCTTGGTGTCTATGCCCAGCAGTGGGATTGCTGGGTTGTATGGCAGCTCTATTTCCAGCTTTTTAAGGAATCTCTGCACTGTTCTCCATAGTGGCTATACTAGTTTGCATTCCCACCAACAGTGTAAGAGGGTTCCATTTTATCCACACCCCCTCCAGCATTTACTGCTTATAGACTTTTGGATAGCAGTCATTCTGGCTGGCGTGAAATGGTACCTCATAGTGGTTTTGATTTGCATTTCTCTGAGAATGAGTGATGTTGAGCATCTTTCCATGTGTTTGTTAGCCATCTGTACGTCTTCTTTGGAGAAATGTCTGTTTAGGTCTTTAGCCCATTTTTTGATCGGGTTGTTTATTTTTCTGGAATTGAGCTGCAGGAGTTGCTTGTATATTTTTGAGATTAATTATTTGTCAGCTGCTTCATTTGCTATTATTTTCTCCCATTTTGAAGGTTGTCTTTTCACCTTGTTTATAGTTTCCTTTGTTGTGCAGAAGCTTTTAATTTTAATTAAGTCCCATTTGTTTATTTTTGCTTTTATTTCCAATATTCTGGGAGGTGGGTCATAGAGGATTCTGCTGTGATTTATGTCAGATAGTATTTTCCCTATGTTCTCCTCTAGGAGTTTTATAGTTTCTGGTCTTACATTTAGATCTTTAATCCATTTTGAGTTTATTTTTGTGTATGGTGTTAGAAAGTGTTCCAGGGATGAAAGGATTCTTCAATATCCACAAATTAATCAATGTAATACACCACACTAACAAATTGAAAAATTAAAGCCATATGATTATCTCAATAGATGCAGAGAAAGCATTTTAGAAAATTCAACATCCGTTTATGATACAAACCCTTCAGAAAGCAGCCATAGAAGGAACATACCTCAACATAATAAAAGCTATATATGACAAACCCACAGCAAGCATTATTCTCAATGGTGAAAAATTGAAAGCATTTCTCCTAAAATCAGGAACAAAACCAGGGTGCCCACTTTCACCACTACTATTCAAGATAGTTTTGGAAGTTATAGCCACAGCAATCAGAGCAGAAAAATAAGTAAAAGAAATCCAAATTGGAAAAGAAGAAATAAAATTCTCACTGTTTTCAGATGACATGATCCTCTACATAGACAACCCTAAAGACTCCACCAGAAAATTGCTAGATCTAATCAATGAATAGAGTAAAGTGATAGGATATAAAATCAACACACAGAAATCCCTTGCATTCCTATACACTAATAATGAGAAAATAGAAAGAGAAATTAAGGAAACAATTCCATTCACCATTTCAGTGAAAAGAATTAAATACTTAGGAATATATCTACCTAAAGAAACAAAAGACCTATATATAGAAAACTATAAAACACTGGTGAAAGAAATCAAAAAGGACACAAATAGTTGGAGAAATATACCGTGTTCATGGATCGAAAGATTCAATAGAGTGAAAATGAGTATACTACCCAAAGCAATCTATAGATTCAATACAATCCCTGTCAAGCTACCAATGGTATTTTTCACAGAGCTAGAAAAAATAATTTCACAATTTGTATGGAAATACAAGAAACCTCGACTAGCCAAAGCAATCTTGAGAAAGAAGAATGGAACTGGAGTAATTAACCTGCCTGACTTCAGGCTCTACTACAAAGCCACAGTCATCAAGACAGTAAGGTACTTGTACAAAGACAGAAATATAAATCAATGGAACAGAATAGAAAGCCCAGAGATAAATCCACGCACCTATGGACACCTTATCTTTGACAAAGGAGGCAAGAATATACAATGGAGAAAAAACAATCTCTTTAACAAGTGGTGTTGGGAAAACTGGTCAACCACTTGTAAAAGAATGAAACTAGAGGACACAACTTTAGAATTGGAGCCAGAATTTGTCTCGGTTGGGTCTAGAATTCTTATTTCACCAGACATTATGTCAATTGTAGCCGCTAGAGGGCGCCACATATCCATGGGAAAAAAATGTTCTGTGTGGAAAAACAAGACAATTTTATCAGCACTGTACAGAATTCCAGCAGAGGGCTAGAATAATTGTCCCTGAGCATTTACAAAAAAATGTCTCAGATCACAATGGGACTTCACAAAAAAGAAATAACTGTTTCTAAAAATCTCTTGATACCTGCTGTAAGTGCCACTGGCCCCTTATTCTTCATTATTATATCTGATTCCAGAAGAGTAGTGAGTCAACATTGAAGATAACTCATTTATCATTAGAAGAAATGTAATGCAAGGAGATCAAACTAGTCATTCCTAAAGTAAATAAACCCTGAATATTCACTGGAAGGATTAATGCTGAAGCTGAAGCTCCACCTGATGTGAAGAGTCAACTGACTGGAAAAGACCCTGATGCTGGGAAAGATTCAGGGCGGGAGGGGAAGGGGATGACGGAGGATGAGATGGTTGGATGGCATCATTGACTCAATGGACATGAGTGTGAGCAAACTCCAGGAGATTGTGAAGGACAGGGATGCTTGGCTTACTGCAGTCCATGGGGTCACAAAGAGTCAGACAACTGAACAAGGAACAGCAATGAGGTTATGGTGCAGGGTGATTTCCCAGATAGTATTTCTTCCAAAGCGAGATCTACTCTGAGGCCCCATTCTCTCTCTCTTTCTCACTCTTTCTCACACACACACACACAAACCAAGATTTTTGGAATTACAAATCTGAAAAGGACCTCTGAAGTCAGTCTAAACCCCTAGCTCCCTCCACACCCTAATATTAATAACCCCATCAAATGGTTGCCTAGGCATTGCTTGTGAATACCTCCTGTTACAGTGAACTCACAATTCCTGAGGCATTCCTGCTTAAATTTTTGGATCAGATCAAACTCTAGAAAAAAATTTATGAGGTTGACATGAGAATCGTTTCCTTTTATGTCTCTCTGATACAAATAACTTCCAGTTATAAACTTATCTCTATTCTTGTGAACTGCTTTGTAACAGAAGGACTTCTCCTCTCCAAGTTAATATTTACACTTTTTCTAACCATTCTTCATATGCTATGATAGATTTCTAGAGGTCTCTCCTCTAAATATGCTTTAGTTTCTCAACTTCTTTTTTTCTGCATAGCATGGTCCCCAGAATTGAATATCATGCTCCAAGTATGATATGACTAGCATCATGTAGAGTAGTATGGGGTTCTCATTCTGAACCTTCTAGTTCTCTTTTAGCCATATTAGTGGGGAATGTTTATTTAATTGTGCATTTTCCTAATTACTAAGAATAAGAAGTCATGCCCCTTTTCATATATTTGGCACCATTGTGATACTTTATTTTGTGTAGTATCTGTTCAAAACTTTTGCCCTTTTTTAAAATTTGTGTTTCCTTTGTCTCTGTCCCAACTAACAGCCTTGTGTCCCTTATCTATGTTATGAATAATGTCTTCCAGCCTGATTTAACAGTGTCATTTTACAAACAATGTCTCTTAAATTTGAGTTATTTAAATATATCAATATTTTCCTTTCTAGTTAACTGGCTTTATGCCATTAATTTCAAAAAGTCTTTCCAAACCCTGAGGGCATGAATATGTTCTCCTATTCATTTATAAAGGCTTTATTAAACTTTTTTTTTTTTTTTTTTTTTTTTACTTTTAGAGCCACAATCCACCTGGAATTAATTTTCAGGTAAGGTTAGAGATATAGATCTAATTTAATTTTTTTTCCAAATAGGTATCAAATTATTCTAGCACTAGAAATTGAGAAAAACATTTTTTCCACTGCTTCGCAATGCCACTTTTGTCAAAGATCAAGTGACCATACACGCATGGGTCTCTTTCTGGTATCTCTACTCTGTTCCACTTGTCTATTTGTCTATCTTGTGCCAATACCACAGTATCTAAATTACTATCAATTTTAATATCTTGAAAACTTGTACTGCAAGTTCTGCTACTTTGTTCTTCTTCGCTGTGTCCTGTTTGTGGTCCTTTCTATTTCCTTTTAAAAAGTTAGAATGTTTGTAACTGCAATATAAAAATACAACAGATTTTTGTATACTAGCTTTGTATACAGAAACTTTGTTAAACTCAAAAGGTAACATTAATAATTATCTGTATTTTCTATTTACACAGTTATATCACCAGGAAAAATGACATCTCTTTTTTCTTTCCAATCTTATATGTTGCCATTACTTAGTCACTCAGTCGTGTCCGACTCAGCAACGCCATAGACTGCAGCATGCCAGGCTTCCCTATCCTTCATCATCTCCCAGAGCTTGCTCAAACTCATGCCCATCTCATCTTCTGTTATCCCCTTCTCCTCCTGCCTTCAATCTTTTCCAGCATCAGGGTCTTTTCCAATGAGTTGGCTCTTCGCATCAGTGGCCAAAGTATTGGAGCTTCAGGTTCAGCATCAGTCCTTCATCGGCAGAAAACTGGATTAAAGATTCCAATCTTCTACTTTAAAAAATTTATTTTCATTTTCTCATTGCACTGAAACCTCCAAAACACTCATTCTTTTACTATTGTTGTGTAATAAACAACTCCAAAATATGAAACAACAGTTTTATCATGCTCAAAGTTTCCATGACTCAGGAATTCAGCCAGGGCATAAAAATTACTATTTGCCTCTTTTCTACTGTATCTTAGGCCTCAGTTGGGAAGTCTTGACGGGTAAGAGTCACTTATTGGTTGGAGGCTGAAATCATCTAGAGATTTGTCTATTAATGTATCCACTGCCTATGTTGAGATGAGTCATAACTTAAGCTCAGCTGCAAATGTTGACTATAGTATTTCCATGTGGTTTCAACATTTGATAATGTTTTTTCATGACATGACACCTTCAGGGAGTGAATCTTCTTACAGTGCAACTCAGAGCTCCAGAAAATAAGGCAGAATCTATATTACCTTTCATGACCTTAACTCAGAAGTCATTACTTCTTCAAAGAGTTATACGACAGAAATAGGGGAAACAAAGCTTGACTGGACCCTAAAGGGACCTCGATTATATTAAGGTAATCTGAAATTCCTCCAAAAGCAGAAGTAACTCCTCTTTGGGATAAGACAATATCATTGAGAGCCTCATTATTACTACACTTTTTTCATCTATAATGTCTAGCACTCAAAAACAATCCTGTTTAAAAGGGAAAAGATTCAGCTGAAAACCAAAGACAAAGAGAAAATCATAAAAGTAACCAAAGAATAAAGAGACATATTATCATTGAGAAAACAACAATAGTATCTATTGCTGACTGCTCATCACCGGGAAAAAAAAAAAGAGAGAGAGAGAGAGAGACCAAACGCAGTGGAAATACATCTCCAATGTACTGAAAGAATGCACTATAAACATAGAAGCCACAGTCAACATAAATTTTTTGAAATATATATTCAAATAAACAAAACAGAATTTTTCACCAAGAGTCCCATACTAAATGAAATACTAATGGATGTATTTCAGGAAACATAAAAACATTGTGCATGGAAGCTGGGAGATGCAGCATGGAATGACTAGCCATGGAGATTAGTAAATATCTGAGTAGATCTGAAATGAATAATGACTATGGAGTTTAACATATTTGTAAAGTTTAAAATATTTGAAGAACTTAAAAATGTGAGAAAATTTGAATATAAATTGGATAAATGTAGTTCAAAGATTCAAAGGTAGTTATATTATCCAGAAAGGTGTTTTATATAGATATATACATACATAGATAAGCCAAGGACACTGTGGTAATCTCTAGGATAGGCAATAAAAGTAACAGAATACATTATAATAAGTTTAACAAGGGCTTCACCGGTAGCACTAGTGGTAAAGAACTTGCCTTCCAATTCAAGAAACATAAGAGATGTGGGTTCTATCCCTGGGTCATAAAGATCCCCTGGAGAAGGACATGCAACCCCCTCCAGTATTCTTGCCTGGAGAATCTCATGGACAGAGTATCCTGACAGTCTACAGTCCATAAGGTCACACGGAGTTGGATACACCTGAAGCTAATTAGTACAGCACACAAGCTTAGCAAGCTAATAGAGGATTAAAATTGAATAACTAAAATCAATTTAAAAGAAGGAAAAACTGGAGAGGAAAACAGAACAGAAACAGGTGGCACAGCTAGCAGTGATTTAAGCTATGTATGTAAAAAATATGTATGTATATATATATATATATATATATATATATATATATATATATATACACATACATACATACATGTGTGGGCTTCCCTGGTAGCTCAGTTAGTAAAGAACCAGCCTGCAATGCAGGATACCCTGGTTCAATTCCTGGGTTGGGAAGATCTCCCAGAGAAGAGATAGGCTACCCACTCCAGTATTCATGGGCTTCCCTGGTGGCTCCTATGGTAAACAATCTGTCTGCAATGTGGGAGATCTGGGTTTGATCCCTGAGTTGGGAAGATCCCCTGGAGGAGGGCATAGCAACCCATTCCAGTATTCTTCCCTGAATAATCCCCATGGACAGAGAAACCTGTAGGGCTATAGTCCATGGGGTTGCAAAGCATTGGACATGACTGAACGATTAAACACACACACACACACACACACACACACACATATACATATAACAAATATTAAATACATTACAGGTAGAGTAACTGATCTAATTAAATGATAAAAAGCTATTTGACTAGATAAGCATAAAACTCAACGGTATTCTTCCTATATGAACAAAGTTACAAGATACAGAAATTAAGTTAAAAAATACCAGAAGACTGAGAATAAAGATGGAAAAATATACGATGCAAAAGCTGCCACAAGAAAGTTGGCATAGCTATATTAACGTCAGGCAAAGTAGGCTTTCAGGAAAAATTTGCTAGAGTTAAAAGGATATTTCATGATAAGCCTTAATTTACCAATGAAGATAGAACTATTCTAAATTTGTATGTACCTAGTCACATAGCACTAAAATTATTCAAAACAAAAATTATAAGGAGAAATGGACAAATCCTTAATTATAGTGGAACATTTTCATAGATTTCTTGCCATAACTGATAAAGTAGACCAAATCAGTATAAAGACATAAATGATTTGAAAAATATAATCTAGAAACTTGACCTAATAGCCATAAATAAAACATTGTACCCAACTGCTGCAGAATATATGTTCTTTCCAAGGGCACATGTGGTATTACAAACATTTACATATATTGTACCATCAGTAAACTCAGATATACAGATGACACCACCCTTATGGCAGAAAGTGAAGAGGAACTAAAAAGCCTCTTGATGAAAGTGAAAGAGGATTCATTTTGATGTGTGGCAAAACTAATACAATTATGTAAAGTTTAAAAATAAAATAAAAAAATTAAAAAAAAAAAAGGAGAGTGAAAAAGTTGGCTTAAAGCTCAACATTCAGAAAACGAAGATTGTGGCATCTGGTCCCATCACTTCATGGGAAATAGATGGGGAAACAGTATAAACAATGCCAGACTATTTTGGGGGCTCCAAAATCACTGCAGCCATGAAATTAAAAGACGCTTACTCCTTGGAAGGAAAGTTATGACCGACCCAGATAGCACATTAAAAAGTAGAGATATTACTTTGCCAACAAAGGTCTGTCTAGTCAAGGCTATGGTTTTTCCAGTGGTCATGTATGGATGTGAGAGTTGGACTGTGAAGAAAGCTGAACACCGAAGAATTGATGCTTTTGAGCTCTGGTGTTGGAGAAGACTCTTGAGAGTCCCTTGGACTGCAAGGAGATCCAACCAGTCCATTCTAAAAGAGATCAGCCCTGGGTGTTCTTTGGAAGGAATGATGCTGAAGCTGAAACTCCAGTACTTTGGCCACCTCATGCGAAGAGTTGACTCATTGAAAAAGACTCTGAGGCTGGAAGGGATCGGGGGCAGGAGGAGAAGGGGACGACAGAGGATGAGATGGCTGGATGGCATCACCGACTCGATGGACGTGAGTTTGGGTGAACTCTGGGAGTTAGTGATGGACAGGGAGGCCTGGCGTGCTGCGATTCATGGGGTCGCACAGAGTCAGGCACGGCTGAAGTGACTTAGCAGCAGCAGCAGCAGCAGAAATTAATAACAAAAAGAAACATAAACAAATCCTCATATATTTGAAGAAACTAAGTAATATGCTCCTAAACAAAATCCACCATTGAAATTAGAAAATTTTGAACTGAGTGATAATGAAAATACAACATATTAAAACTTTCAATGTGCAGCTAAAGCCATGTTTAGAAGGGAATGTATAGCTAAGAAGAAGAAAGTTGAATGTCTGTGATCTAAGCACCCATCTCAAGAAAGCATATGAAATTAAACCCAGAGAAAAGGAGAAGAAAAAGGAAGGATATAATAAAAATAAGAGCAGAAAATGCTGAAACATAAAATAGACAAGAGTCAGCAAGGTCAAAAGTTGGTTCTTTTATAAAAGCTAAATATTTCTTAAACTGTTAGACTGAAATAAGAAAGAGAGAGAGAGAGAATGAATGAGAGAACCCACAATATCCTACCTATCTCGGAAATAAATAAAAAAAAAAAAGACATCACAACATATCCAATAAATTTTGAGAACATTATGAATAATTCGATGTCAGCAAATGACATGAGATGGTCAAATTCTGAGAAAACACCACTTACTAAAATGTACACAGAATGGACTAAAAACAATTAAGAAAATTACATATGTAATTACAAAACTTCCCACAAAGTTAACTTCAGGTCCAAATGATTTCATTGACAAATTCCACAGTAATTTAAGGAATTTTTCAAATGCCAATTTTATTAATATTTCTCCAGATGATAGGAGAGAGGATATTTTCCAATCACTTCAAGGCCATCTTTGTCATTCCAAAGCTTAATCAGTACATTACAAAAAATTCACATGCCAATCTCACTGTTGAAAAATAGAAGCAAAATTGCTTTAAAAAAAAAAAAAAGTACCAAGCCAAGCCCTTGTTGTCACTATTCTAAGAAATTGTTCCCTCATGCCTCTTAGAGTGCAAGAATTAGGATAAGAGTACCTTGTAGAATACCAAGTCTATCTGTATTTGGAATGGAGTTATAAACTATAACAAAGAAGATGAATCTAATATTATGCAAAGGTTAACTACAGAAAAGAATGCTTCTATTTTTAGGTGATAAGACTGAAAAACACTTTTGGAGTTGTTATTATATGCTAAGCGCTGTGTAAAGCACTATATGTCCATTATTTCACTTAAACCTTTATAAAAATCCTGTGAAATAACTACTATTGTCCCTATTTGACAGGAAACTAAGCATAGTGTTTATGATCAAGGCCATGTAACTAGTAAAGAGAGAAGCAATACTTCAATTATTATAAAAATTATAGGTTTAACCACTATGTGTTTAACACTATAGTGTTTTTAACCACTATGCCATACTGCCTCCCTGAGGACAAAGATCATATTTTATCTCTATTGTAATACTTCATAGTGTCTAGCATGGTAGATGTTCAAAGAATATTTGCTGAATGAATGCATTTTTTAAAAAAGTACATTTCAGCTAGGCCAAGGGATTTTCATGCATTCAAGTAATTTATGTGCTCTAGGGTAATATCTCTGTCATTCTTGGAATTTTAATCCCAATTTATTAGTGTTGTTCTTCCTTAAAGTCTGAATGAATAAATACAATGAATGAATTTTTAAATTAATCATTGAAATTATGGGATCCAAACCAAAAGGAGTTCTAAAAACAGCTTAAAAGATTTCTTCATATGCTTGAATAAAGGGCTTTAGGACGTCTGAGGTCTCCAGGGATAAAGACATCAGTGTAATGAACAAATATTTTTAAAGTAATTCTTATTGGACTATCCTCCTCCTCTCTCCTTTCTCTCTTCCATGAACAAAGATTTTTTTGAAGTTTAGATTTTTATTTTCACTACTAAGACTCTATTATTGGAGAATGGTCATCTTAGATATCACTAAGTATTGTGATAGTATTGGTATCATTTGTTAACTTAAGAATTTTTCTAAAAAAATTTTAATTTTTAAAAGTCTCTCAGTTCATCACTCCAATTGAAAATCTACTATAACTCCAGGGATTCACAATCTTATAAAGACAAACACATCTAAATAAATAATTCTACTACAAGAGAGTGACAAATACAATAAAAATCAAAAGCAAGATGCTATATGAAAAAATTCATTAAGAGAGATGTAGTTGAAAAGGTTATATTAATCCAAAAGACAATTTATTGGGCAGCTATCACTAGTCAGGCACTGTGAACATCATGAAAGAGACAAAGATGCATTAACAAAAGATTTCTACACTTAAGTTCATACCTTTGCAGGATTAACTAAAAATAAAAATTATGGTATTAACTGTGAAGTGCTATAAAAAATTGCATATAAATAGTGTGGGTTCTGTTTGCTAGAATTTTGTTGAAGATTTTTACATCTAAGTTCATCAGCGATACTGGCCTGTAATTTTTTTTTTTTTTTGGTGGCATCTTTGTCTGGTTTTGGTATTAGGGTGAATGGTGGCCTCATAGAATGAGTTGGACAGTTTAGCTTCCTCTGCAATTTTTTGGAAGAGTTTGAGTAGGATAGGTGTTAGCTCTTCTCTAAACTTTTTGTAGAATTCACCTGTGAAGCCATCTGGTCATGGGCTTTTGTTTGTTGGAAGATTTTAAATTAAAGTTTCGATTTCTGTGCTTGTGAAGGGTTTGTGATACACCATCAATACACAATCAATGTGATACACCACATTCACATTTAAGATTTTATATTTCTTCCTGGTTCAGTTTTGGAAGGTTATACTTTTCTAAGAATTCATCCATTTATTCCAAGTTGTCCAACTTATTGTCATATAGTTGCTGATAGTAGTCTCTCATGATCCTTTGCATTTCTGTTTTGTCTGTTGGAATTTCTCCAATTTCATTTCTAATTCTGTTGATTTGATTCTTCTCTGTTTTTTTTTTTTTTTTTCTTGATGAATCTAGATAATGGTTTGCCTATTTTAATTATCTTCCCAAAGAACCAGCTTTTAGTTTTGTTGATTTTTGCTATAGTCTCCATTGTTTCTTTTTCATTTTTTTCTGCCCTAATTTTTATGATTTCTTTCCTTCTACTAACCCTGGGGTTCTTCATTTCTTCTTTTTCTAGTTGCTTTAGGTATAAAGTTAACATATTAAAGCGATCATACACCATGACTAAGTGGGCTTTATCCCAGGGATGCACAGATTCTACACTATTAGTAAATCAATCAGTGTGATACACCACATTAACAAATTGAAACATAAAAAAACATGATTATTTCAATAGATGCTGAGAAATCCTTTGACAAAATTCAACATTCATTTATGATAAAAACCCTCCAGAAAGCAGGCATAGAAGGAACATACATCAACATAATAAAAGCCATAAGTTATAAACCCACAGCAAACATTATCTTCAATGGTGAAAAATTGAAAGCATTTCCCCTAAAGTCAGGAACAAGACAAGGGTGTCCACTCTTACCACTACTATTCAACATATTTTGGAAATTTTAGCCACAGCAATCAGAGAAGAAATAGGAATAATAGGAATCCAGATAGGAAAAGAAGAAGTAAAGCTCTCACTGTTTGCAGATGACATGATCCTCTACATAGAAAACCCTAAAGACTCCACCAGAAAATAACTATAGCTAAGCAATGAATATAATTGCAGGATATAAAATTAACACACAGAAATCCCTTGCATTGCTATACACTAACAATGAGAAAACAGAAAGAGAAATTAAGGGGAAGAGTCGATTCACCATTGCAACGAAAAGCATAAAATACTTAGGACTAAATCTACCTAAAGAAACAAAAGACCTATATATAAAAAATGATAAAGCACTGATGAAAGAAATAAAAAATTACACAAATAGATGGAGAAATATACCATGATCACAGACCAGAAGAATCAATATAGTGAGAATGAGTATACCACCCAAAACAATCTATAGATTCAATGCAATCCCTATCAAGCTACCCACGGTATTTTTCACAGAACTAGAACAAATAATTTCACAATTTGTTTGGAAATAAAAAAACCTCGAATAGCCAAAACAATCTTGAGTCTTGAATGGAACTGGAGGAATCAACCTGGCTGACTTAAGACTATACTACAAAGCTACAGTCATCAAGACAGTATGGTACTGACACAAAGACAGAAATATAGGTCAATGGAACAAAACAGAAAGCCCAGAGATAAATCCATGCACCTATGGACACTTTATCTTTGACAAAGGAGGCAAGAATATACAATGGAGAAAAGACAATCTCTTTAACAAGTGGTGCTGGGAAAACTGGTCAACCATTTGTAGAAGAATGAAACTGGAACACTTTCTAACACCATACACAAAAATAAACTCAATGTATATTAAAGATCTAAATGTAAGACAAGAAACTATAAAATTCCTAGAGGAAAACAGGAAAAAACACTCTCCAACATAAACCACAGCAGGATCCTCTATGACCCACCTCCCAGAGTAATGGAAATAAAAGTAAAAATAAACACATGGAACCTAATTAAAAGCTTTTGAACAACAAAGGAAACTATAAGCAAGGTGAAAAGACAGCCTTCAGAATGGGAGAAAATAAGAGCAAACGAAGCAACTGACAAAGAATTAATCTCAAAAACATACAATCAACTCCTGCAGCTCAATTCCAGAAAAATAAACGACCCAATCAAAAAATGGGCCAAAGAACTAAACAGACTTTTCTCCAAAGAAGATATACAGATGGCTAAAAACACATGAAAAGATGCTCAGCATTGCTCATTATCAGAGAAATGCAAATCAAAATCACAATGAAGTACCATCTCATGCCAGTCAGAATGGCTGCTATCCAAATGTCTACAAGCAATAAATGCTGGAGAGGGTGTGGAGAAAGGGAACCCTCTTACACTGTTGGTGGAAATGCAACAGCCACTATGGGAAACAGTGTGGAGATTCCTTAAAAAAAAAAAAAAAAAACAACTGGAAATAGAACTGTCATACTACCCAGCAATCCCCCTGCTCGGCATACACACCGAGGAAACCAGAATTAAAAGAGACACGTGTACCCCAATGTTCATCACAGTAATGTTTACAATAGCCTGTCCATGGAAGCAACCTAGATGTCCATCGGCAGATGAATGGATAAGAAAGCTGTGGTACATTTACACAATGGAATATTACTCAGCTATTTAAAAGAATGCCTTTGAATCAGTTCTAATGAGGTGGATGAAACTGGAGCCTATTATACAGAGTGAAGTAAGCCAGAAAGAAAAACACCAATACAGTATATTAACGCATATATATGGAATTTAGAAAGATGGTAATAATGACCCTATATGTGAGACAGCGAAAGAGGCACAGATATAAAGAACAGACTTTTGGACTGTGTGGGAGAAGGCGAGGGTGGGATAATTTGAGAGAATAGCATTGAAACATGTATATTAGCATACGTGAAATAGATTGCTAGTTCAGGTTCGATGCCTGAGACAGGGCACTCAGGGCCGGTGCACTCGGAAAACCCTGAGGGATGGGATGGGGACGGAAGTGGAAGGGTTTTCAGGATGGGGAACACATGTACTCCCATGGCTGATTCATGTCAATGTATGGCAAAAACCACTGCAATATTGTAAAGTAATTAGCCTCCAATTAAAATAAATTAATTAATTTAAAAAATAGTGTGGGAACACAGCAAAGGAAAAGACTAAATCTTGTTTAAAATGAGGAAGGCTTCCCGAGGAGATAATGTCTTCTTTAAAATGTTATTTAAGTATATTGCTTTGAATATGTAATATACTCAAATGGTTAAAAAATAAAGCAATAAGCAAAGGTGTATATTGAGAAGTCCCATTCTTATCCCCTCCCCACCTATGCCAGCCACACTTCCTACCCTCTATAAGTTCAGCTTAGTTCAGTTCAGTTCAGTTCAGTCACTCAGTTATGCCCAACTCTTTGAGACCCCATGGACTGCAGCTTACCAGGCTCCTCTGTCCATAGGATTTTCCAGGCAAGAGTGCTGGAGTCGGTTCCCATTGCCTTCTCCTCAATAAAGCAGAAGTAGATGTTTTCCTGGAACTCTCCTGCTTTTTCGATGATCCAATGGATGTTGTCAATTTGATCTCTGGTTCCTCTGCCTTTCCTAAATCCAGCTTTAACATCTGGAATTTCATGGTTCATGTACTGCTGAAGCCTGGCTTGGAGAATTCTGAGCATTATCTGCATGTGAAATGAGTGCAATTGTATGGTAGTATGAGCATTCTTTGATATTGCCTTTCTTTGGGATTGGAATGAAAACTGACCTTTTCCAGTCCTGTAGCCACTGCTGAGTTTTCCAAATTTGCTGGCATATTGAGTGCAACATTTTCACAGCATGATCTTTTAGATTTGAAATAGATCAACTGGAATTCCATCACCACCTTGAGTTTTGTTCATAGTGATGCTTCCTAAGGCCCACTTGACTTCACATTCCAGGATGTCTGGCTCTAGGTGAGTGATCACACCACCCTGATTATCTGGGTCATGAAGATCTTTTTTGTACAGTTCTTCTGTGTATTCTTGCCACCTCTTCTTAATATCTTCTGCTTCTGTTAGGTCCATACTATCTCTGTCTTTTATCGAGCCCATCTTTCATGAAATGTTCCCATGGTATCTCTAATTTTCTTGAAGTGATCTTTAGGCTTTCCCATTCTATTGTTTTCCTTTATTTCTTTCCATTGACCACTGAGTAAATCTTTCTTATCCTTGCTATTCTTTGGATCTCTGCATTCAATTGGGTATATCTTTCCTTTTCTCCCTTGCTTTTCACTTCTCTTCTTTTCACTGCTGTTTGTAAGGCCTCCTCAGACAGCCATTTTGCCTGTTTGCCCTTCTTTTTCTTCAGGAAGGTCTTGATCACTGCCTCCTGTACAGTGTCACGAACCTCCATTCATATTTCTTCAGACACTCTGTCTATCAGATCTTGAATCTATTTCTCACTTCCACTGTATAATTGTAGGGATTTGATTTAGGTCATACTTGAATGGTCTAGTGGTTTTCCCTACTTTCTTCAAGATGGCAGGCACTGGAGTGATGGCTGATGGCACTGAAGTGGCAGCAAGGAGATACCCCACGTCCAAGGGCAGAGAATCCCCAGGTAGGTGCTGAAGTGGTGGCTGAGTGCCATTGTATTGACTTAGAGGAGATATACCATGTCCAAGGGCAAAGGAGAAGCCCCAGTAAGATGGTAGGAGGGGCGAAATCTCATTTAGAATCAACCCCATTCCCACCAGAGATGCTTAGAGGGCTGAAACATACCTTATGTGCACCAGGTCCCAGAAACCCCACAGAGAATGAGACAGAGCTGTGTTTGAGTGTCTCCTGTGTAGGTACAGGTCAGCAGTGGACTGCCACAGGGGCAGAGGTTCTGGGTGAAGTAGACCTGGATATGGCATAAGACTTCTTGGAGGAGGTCTCCATTAACCCCAGCATAGGACTGCCAAAACTTACACAGGACTGGGGAAAAAGACTTTTGGGGTGTACAGACAAAACCACGTGTGCACCAGGACCCAGGAGAAAGAAGTAGTGACCCCACAAGACACTGACCCAGACTTGCCCATGAGTGTCCAGGAGGCTCCAGTAGAGGCGGTGTGGCATGCTGCAGAGTTGGGGGCACTGAGTGTAGCATACATCCATGGGACCTTTTGAAGGAGTCGCCATTATCTTCATTACCCCCACCATAGTTTGGCCTCAGGTAAATAACAAACAGGGAACATAGCCCCTCCCATCAACAGAAAATTGTGTTAAAGTTCTACTGAACATGGCCCCACCTATCAGAACAAGACCCAGTTTCTCCTCAGTCAGTCTCTCCCATCAGGAAGCTTCCATAAGCCTCTTATCCTTCTGCATCAGAGGGCAGACACACTGAAAATCATAATCACAGAAAACTAACCAATCTGATCACATGGAACACAGCCTTGTCTAACTCAATGAAACTATAAGCCATGTGCATGTCATGGTGCAGAGTTCTGAAAAACTGTGGTCCCCTGAAGAAGGGAATGGCAAACCACTTCAGTATTCTTGCTTTGAAAACCCCATGAACAGTATGAAAAGGCAAAAAGATAGGACATTGAAAGATGAACTTCCCAGGTCAGTAGGTGCCCAATATGCTACTAGACATCGGTGGAGAAATAACTCCAGAAAGAATGAAGAGACAGAACCAAAGCAAAAACATCACCAAGCTGTGGATGTGACTGGTGATGGAAATAAAGTCTGATGCTGTAAAGAGCAATATTGCATAGGAACTTGGAATGTTAGTTCCATGAATCAAGGCTGTGTTCTTTGCCTGGAAAAGTTCCTTTAGCAATTGTTATAAAGCTGGTTTGGTGGTGCTAAACTCTCAGCTTTCGCTTGTTTATAAAGCTTTTGATTTCTCTGTTGAATCTGAATAAGAGTATTGCTGGTTAGAGTATTCTTGGTTGAAAGTTTTTCTTTCACCTCTTTAAATATATCCTGCCACTCCCTTCTGGCTTGCAAAGTTTTTGCTGAAAAGTCAGCTGAAACCTTATGGGGTTTCTCTTGTATGTTGTTTGTTGCTGTTTTCTTGTTGCTTTTAATTTTTCCTTTGTATTTAATTTTTATTAATTTAATTAATATATATCTCAGCATATTCCTCCTGGGTTTATCTTTTATGGGACTCTCTGCACAGACTCTCTGCACTTCTCAGACTTGAATGATTTTTTTTTTTTTTCCTTTCCTATGTTAGTAAAGTTTTCAAAATGATGTCATCAAATATTTTCTCAAGCCCTTTCCTTTTGTCTTCTTCTTCTGGGGCCCTTATAATTCAAATGTTGGGGTGTTTACTGTTGTCCCAAAAGTCTCTGGGATTATTCTCATTTATTTTCTTTCTTTCTTTCTTTTCTTTTCTTTTTTTTTTTTTTCTGTTCCACAGCAGAGATTTCCACCACTATGTCTTCTGGGTCACTTGAGGAGGGCATGACAACTCAACCCAGTATTCTTGCCTGGAGAATTTCATGGACAGAGGAGCCTGGCAGTCCATGGAGGCTACAGTCCATGGGGTTGCAAAAAGTTGGTCATGGGGGTGTCAATATGCAGTTTCTATAGCTGCAAGGAAAGTTGGTAGATTTTCTTCTTTAGTTGCATGGCCCCTGGATTCAACTGTGGTTTTAACCTCACCTCTGCATGTTGGCCACCCATAGGTGTCTGCTCCTGAAGCGCCCTAGAGCACTCGGGTCTGCCCAAATGAGGACAGGGTGAGGAGGTGGCACAGTTGCTGGAGTCACAGGAGCCCTGGCAGGGACAGGTACACAGGGGGTCAGCAGCCTCAAAAGACTAGGCCCTGGTGGTGACACAGAATGAGAGATCTGACCCTGGTGGGAGCCTTTCCTAGCTCCTAGCCACTGTCACAAGGTGGGCAGCTCCAGCAGGGGGCCCTCCTAATGGCTGACAGCAGGTGTGTGAGGACTAGGTCTGGTAAAGCCCTTTCCTTGTGCCTGGGGTGGGGAAGGGGCCAGAAAGAAGAGAGAGGCAGCAGTGGTGGCTCTATCCCTGTGCATCACTCAACTAAGGCACCTTGCTTCTATGGCAGCTTGAGTTTCCTCCATGAGCATCTCCTGTTGCATATTTCCTCACCCCAATCCCCTCAGGCTTTCTCCTCACAGCCAGTAGCAGTCCTCTCCCTTGGTTTGCTCATGATCCAGCACCCAGGCCCGGTGCACACAGGTAGACACGTGTTCCAGGCTGAAACACACAGGCCCAGGTCATCTGTGTAGGTCTCACTCTGTCCTTCCTGCCCCAAAATGGCCCTTTTGCTTTCTTCTGACAGCTCCAGGTGCTTTTCTTCTATCCCAACTGATTTCCCATTGGTGAGAGAATTTCCCTGGATGTGGGAATCTCTCTGCTCCTTCAGCTGCCCCCACCCCAGAGATGTGGGTCCTATCCTGCTTCCTCTCATCTTCTTTTTCCCTTCTTTTCTCCTACCTGGTTATGCAGGAATATTTCTTGTCCTTTCTGATGTTCGAGGTCTTCTGTTAATGTTCAACTGGTGCTCTGTGAAAATTGTTCTGTCTGTATTCTTGATGCATTTGTGGAGAGAGATGAAGTCTATATTTTCCTACTACTTCACCATCTTGCTTTTTCTAAGGGATTATTGATTTTACTCCTTATGCCCCTAGATCATCCACTTCTAGTTTTATAAATTAGGCCATTAACATTAATAGCTACAATGATTTTGCCTGATTTTTCCTCATTTTATTAATATAGTCAGCTCTTTTTCTGTTATATATTTATTTTCTAACTAGAATAGTAACATAACCATATATAACTTTTGTTTCCTGGGTCACATCATCATGAATGTAAAATAGAGTTATTTTAAGCAATCATCAAATAGTATTTCTATAACTCTGGGCTCATTTGTTTTAAAAATAAGTCTAGTACCTGCTCTACTTCTCCCTTCTCAAGGGCCCAGTGCATCACAATTAGATTCGAGAGTCCTTAGGACATTTCGCAGATGCCATGTGAACCAGTCCTCTTGGCTTCTACTTGGTGCCTTTCATTTTCTTCCTCTTCTTGCTGTAGTAATGTCTCCTGTCCTTGTCTATGTCCCCCAAGAGCTATGGAATTCATTGCCATGGATTGAAGGCACCACTCATTACTTTACTTGTAACTATTGAAGGGTCTTGCTGCTAATGATATTCTTGGACATTTTTATGGTAAGACTGATCATATTAACTACCCTTGCCTGAGAGGGATATATGAACTGAGGATGCCATCTCTTACCTCAGGTTGCTGACACTGTTGGTCCTGAAAGTTCAAAGTAAGGAATAAACACTTAATGTGTCATGTATACTGTATAGTCAAGGTGAAACAGTTGTGTAATGTTGTGTGATGAGGTGAAACAGCTCATTACACTTTTCACTCTTTTTATTGTTTGGTATCCCTCTAGGACTCAAAAATATGAGTCCCTTTGAGTGAGCTGGGTCGGTGACTAATCCATCTGAGTGATATACACCTCTGCTATAACTGTAATCACTTTTTCTAATGGGGCTGACCTATTGTCTTTGAACTCATCTTGAGTTTGGTAACTTTTTTCTTTCCTGTGAGTGAGTTATTTTATCTTCCAAGATGTTCTTTGGTCCCTCTGATAGCTTGGTTCCTAGAACTGCTTTTCAACTGGTCCGCTAAGTACGTCCAAACATGTCAAAACCCTAAATGGAACAAAACTTGGGTATATACTGAGACCCCATGCAACTTTCTGTTTCTGGCAAAAATTTTGTAGTATATGCTACCATCTATATCTCAAGAATAAATTCTTGCAATGATGGTAAAATAATCAATTCTTTAATACTCTAAGCTTAGCTCACAGGCTCAGATTATCACATACTGTACAACACTGAACTCTATGATATCCTCTCCTGGTGCACGGGCACACACACACACACACACACACACACACACACACACAAAGATGATTGTATAAAACTGGGCTATAATGCAGATTCCAAATTACCTCTGATGTGAATTCATACTCTTTTTCAAGATTAGCATTTTCCTTTCTGCTCTGATGCCTTCCACCTTACAGAAGTAGGCCCCTGGCTAATTTATGCCTTCTGAAACTTGCTGAGACCTCTCTGGAGGAGCCACATGTTCATAAACCACTGTTCACCACTGTTCATTGGAAAACCTGTGGTTATAGGTAAGCAGATTCCCTTGTTTATAATGGCAATCACTCCAACCTAATTTTGTGGCTCACTCTACCTTAGCTTCTCTTGTTTCTCATGGAAATTAAACACAATCAACTGTGAATTTTTCCTAGGCAAAGGACAGATGTTTCATATTCTTGTCTTAGTTCCCAAGCACTGGACTCACAGATTGAAGAAAATTATCATTTCCTATTCACCTGTGGGCAACTGATCATATTTGTAGACTCCCCCTGTATTAGATGCACCCTGTTTTCTGCCAGCCCTTTTTATACAGATAGTGGCCTCAAACTTTAATCTCATTAGACAGAGTGTAAATATTCACCTGTCATCCATTTTATACTGGACAGGGAGGGACCAAAGTCTACAACAGTACTCATTATCATCTTGGAGTCCCTGGTACCACAATTCAGCATTGCTTTCACTGCTATCAGTCACACTAAGGTTTCATCTGGGAATTTCCTATTGTTTCTCACTTTATTTAGCTACATGATAGGTCAGTCTTAACCTAATTTCTGGTCTCAACACCCATTCCAAGTTAGACACTTGTGGACAGTCAGAATACCTGCTAAATATGCAAAAATTAACGGTAAAAAATATGGTGTTTTTCTTAGAGTCTTTCTAGCCAACTGCTAAGAATGACATGTCTGGCTCTTAACCATTTGTGCTTCACCACCACAACCCAACTCCTAGAATTTTCAGCAAAGTACTCAAATACTTTAGGTTGTGAATCTCCAGAGAGTCATGATGGGCTGGTTCCGAATTTTTGTGTGCCCATCACCTGGCTAATTTGCATAATAGCTTGTATAGAGAGAAGCATGTCTTCCATAAAATCTAAATAGCCATTATTAGAGCCTTTTAATTTTAGGCATCATGATTAAAAGAATCGGCTTCCAGGAGTCTATTTCCTACAAGTTCTGCTATCTGGTTTTAAAAACAAGACATCGTTCTTTTTTTTTTTTTTCCATTAACACTATGGCTTGCCATTATGGATTGTTTCCAGATAGACTATCAAATTTGGACATCTTTTCTAGTATACAGAAGTTTTATATTAGAAATATTGCCTTCAGTCACCATTGGTAACAACACAAAACAAAATTCAGTTCAAAATTAGTTCTAAGTTTTTTCTCTTTTGGTAACTACTACCGCTGCTGCTGCTAAGTCGCTTCAGTCGTGTCCGACTCTGTTCGAACCCACGGACTGCAGCCTACGAGGCTTCTCCATCCATGGGATTCTACAAGCAAGAACACTGGAGTGGGTTGCCATTTCCTTCTCTTAATAACCACAGTCCTTGCTAATGCCCTCACTAATATTCTCTGATATCCTCTGAGAAAAATTAAATGTGCAAAAAATCCCATGTGTTTCTATTTTTCTTGCAAATGCCAGTGCAAAACTGGGCATAATATCAATACCTGACTGACTACTTTCAAATTATATGATTCTTAAAGTAAATCTTCTTGCTGTTTTGTCACTCAGTCATGTCCGACTCTTTGAAACACTATGGCCTGCAGCACGCCAGACTTCGCTGCCCTTCACTATCTCCCAGAGCTTGCTCAAACTCATATCTATTGAGTCTGTGATGCCATCCAACCATCTCATCCTCTGTCATCTCCTCCTCCTGCCTTCAATCTTTCCCAGAATCAGGGTCTTTTCCAATCAGTCAGTTATTTGCATCAGGTGGCCAAAGTATTGGAGCTTCAGCTTCAGCATCAGTCCCTCCAATGAATATTCAGGATTTATTTCCATTAGGATTAACTAGTTTGATCAGAGAAGATATAATAATCTGAATGCAGAGTTCCAAAGAATAGCAAGAAGAGATAAGAAAGCCTTCCTCAGTGATCAATGCAAAGAAATAGAGGAAAACAAACAGAATGGGAAAGACTAGAGATCTCTTCAAGAAAATCAGAGATATCAAGGGAACATTTCATGCAAAGATGGGCTCGATAAAGGACAGAAATGGTATGGACCTAACAGAAGAAGAAGATATTAAGAAAACATGGCAGGAATACACAGAAGAACTGCATAAAAAATATCTTCCCAACCCAGATAATCACGATGGTGTGATCACTCACCTAGAGCCAAACATCCTGGAATGTGAAGTCAAGTGGGCCTTAGAAAGCATCACTACAAACAAAGCTAGTGGAGGTGATGGAATTCCAGTTGAGCTATTTCAAATCCTAAAAGATGATGTTGTCAAAGTGCTGCACTCAATATGCCAGCAAACTTGGAAAACTCAGCAGAGGCCAAAGGACTGGAAAAGGTCAGTTTTCATTCCAATCCCAAAGAAAGGCAATGCCAAAGAATGCTCAAACTACCGCACAATTGCACTCATCTCACATGGTAGTAAAGTAATACTCAAAATTCTCCAAGCCAGGCTTCATCAATACGTGAACCGTGAACTTCCTGATGTTCAAGCTGGTTTTAGAAAAGGCAGAGGAACCAGAGATCAAATTGCCAACATCAGCTGGATCATGGAAAAAGCAAGAAAGTTCCAGAAAAACATCTATTTCTGCTTTATTGACTATACCAAAGCCTTTGACTGTGTGGATCACAAGAAACTGTGGAAAATTCTTCAAGAGATGGGAATACCAGACCACCTGACCTGCCTCGTGAGAAATCTGTATGCAGTTCAGGAAGCAAGAGTTAGAACTGGACATGGAACAACAGACTGGTTCCAAATAGGACAAGGAGTACGTCAAGGCTGTATATTGTCACCCTGCTTATTTACCTTATATGCAGAGTACATCACGAGAAACGCTGGACTGGAAGAAACACAAGCTGGAATCAAGATTGCCAGGAGAAATATCAATAACCTCAGATATGCAGATGACACCACCCTTATGGCAGAAAGTGAAGAGGAGCTAAAAAGCCTCTTGATGAAAGTGAAAGAGGAGAGTGAAAGAGTTGGCTTAAAGCTCAACATTCGGAAAACGAAGATCATGACATTCAGTCCCATCACTTCATGGGAAATAGATGGTGAAACAGTGGAAACAGTGTCAGACTTTATTTTTCTGGGCTCCAAAATCACTGCAGATGGTGACTGTAGCCATGAAATTAAAACACGCTTACTCCTTGGAAGGAAAGTTATGACCAACCTAGGTAGCATATTCAAAAGCAGAGACATTATTTGCCGACAAAGGTCCGTCTAGTTGAGGCTATGGTTTTTCCTGTGGTCATGTATGGGTGTGAGAGTTGGACTGTGAAGAAGGCTGAGCACCGAAGAATTGATGCTTTTGAACTTTCATGTTGGAGAAGACTCTTGCGAGTCCATTGGACTGCAAGGAGTTCCAACCAGTCCATTCTGAAGGAGATCAGCTCTGGGATTTCTCTGCAGGGAATGATGCTGAAGCTGAAACTCCAGTACTTTGGCCACCTCATGCAAAGAGTTGACTCATTGGAAAAGACTCTGATGCTGGGAGGGATTGGGGGCAGGAGAAGGGGACGACAGAGGATGAGATGGCTGAATGGCATCACTGACCCGATGGACATGAGTTTGAGTGAACTCTGGGAGTTGGTGATGGACAGGGAGGCCTGGCGTGCTGCAATTCATGGGATCACAAAGAGTCGGACATGACTGAACTGAACTGAGTTTGATCTCCTGGCTGTCCAAAGGACTCTTAACGGTCTTCTCCAACACCACAGTTCAAAAGCATCAATCCTTCAGTGCTCACCCTTCTTTATGGTTCAAGACTCACATCCATGTGTGACTACTGGATAATCCATAGTTTTAACTATACAGACCTTTGTAGGTAAAGTAATGCCTCTGCTTTTTAAAACACTGTCCAGGAGTGTCATAGCTTTTCTTCCACAAAACAATTGTCTTTTTTAATTTCATGACTGCAGTCACCATCTGCATGATTTTAGAGCCCAAGAAAATTACGTCTGTCACTGTTTCCATTGTTTCCCCATCCATTTGCCATGAAGTGAGGGGACCAAATATCATGATCTTAATTTTTTTGAATGTTGAGTTTTATGCCACCTTTTTCACTCTCCTCTTCCACCTTCATCAATAGGATTTTTAGTTCCTCTTCCCTTTCTGCCATAAAGGTGGTGTCATCTGCATATCTGGGGTTATTGATATTTCTCCCAGCAATCTTGATTCTAGCTTGTGCTTTTTCCAAGCCAACATCTCACATGATGTACTCTGCATATAAGTTAAATAAGCAGGGTGACAATATACAGCCTTGATGTACTCCTTTCCCAATTTGGAATCAGTCCATTGTTCCATGTCTGATTCAAACTGTTGCTTCTTGATCTGCATACAGATTTCTCAGGAGGCAGGTCATGTGGTTTGGTATTCCCATCTCTTTAAGAATTTTCCAGTTTGTTGTGATCCACACAGTCAAAGGCTCTAGTGTAGTCAATGAAGCAGAATTAGATGCTTTTCTGAAATTCTCTTGCTTTTTCTGTGATCCAATGGATGTTGGTAATTTTATCTCTGTTTCCTCTGCCTTTTCGAAATCCAGCTTGAACATCTGGAAGTTCTTTTTTCAGGTACTGTTGAAGCCTAGCTTGAAGGATTTTGAGCATTATTTTGCTAGCATTTGAAATGAGTGAAATTGTGTGGCAGTTTGAACATTCTTTGACACTGTCCCTCTTTGGGATTGAATTGAAAACTGACCTTTTCCAGTCCTGTGGCCACTGCTGAGTTTTCCAAATTTGTTGACATATTGAATGCAGCACTTTAATAGCAACCTAGATATCCATCAGCAGATGAATGGATAAGATAGCTATGGTACATATACACAATGGAGTATTACTCAGCCATTAAAGATAATACATTTGAATCAGTTCTAGTAAGGTGGATGAAACTGGAGCCTATTATACAGAGTGAAGTAAGCCAGAAAGAAAAACACCAATACAGTATACTAACGCATATATATGGAATTTAGAAAGATGGTAACAATAACCCTGTATACGAGACAGCAAAAGAGACACTGATGTATAGAACAGTCTTTTGGACTCTGTGGGAGAGGGAGAGGGTGGGATGATTTGGGAGAATGTCATTGAAACATGTATAATATCATATATGAAAAGAGTCACCAGTCCAGGTTCGATGCACAATACTGGATGCTTGGGGCTGGTGCACTGGGGCGACCCAGAGGGATGGTATGGGGAGGGAGGAGGGTTCGGGATGGGGAACACATGTATATCTGTGGTGGATTCATTTTGATATATGGCAAAACCAATACGATATTGTAAAGTTAAAAAATAAAATAAAAAAATAAAATAGCACCACCTTCTGGTATTTTAAATAGTTCAGCTAGAATTTTATCAGCTCTACTAGTTTTGCTCATAGTGATGCTTCCTAAGGCCCACTTGACTTCACACTCTAAGATGTCTAGCTCTAGATGAGTGATCACTCCATGGTGCTTTTCTGGGTCATTAAGACCGTTTTGGATTTGAAGTAGCTCAACTGGAAGCCATGAAATTAAAAGACACTTGCTTCTTGGCAGAAAAGCTGTGAGCAACCTAGACAGCATATTAAAAAGCAGAGACATTGCTGACAAATGTATGCCTAGTCAAAGTTATTTTTTTTTTTCAGTAGCATGTATAGATGTGAGAGTTGGACTATAAAAAAATCTGAGCACCAAAGAATTAATGCTTTTGAACTGTGGTGTTGGAGAAAGCCCTTGAGAGTCCCTTGGATTTCAAGAAGATCCAACAAGTCAATCCTAAAGGAAATCAGTCCTGAATATTCACTGGAAGGGCTGATGCTGAAGCTGAAACTCCAATATTCTGGCCACCTGATTCAAAGAACTGACTCATGGGAAAAGAACCCAATGCTGGGAAAGATTGAAGGTGGGAGGAGAAGGGGATGACAGAGGATTAGATGGTTGGATGGTATCACTGACTCGATAGACATGAGTTTGAGTAAGCTCCAGGAGTTGGTGTTGGATAGGAAATCCTGGCATGCTACAGTCCATGGGGTTGCAAAGAGTCGGATATGACTGAGTGAACTGAACTGAAGACCTTTTATTATAGGCCTTCTTTGTATTATTGCCACCTCTTCTTAATATCTTCTGCTTCTGTTAGGTCCTTATCATTTCTGTCCTTTATTATGCCCATCTTTGCATGAAATATTCCCTTGGTATCTCTAGTTTTCATGAAGAGATCTCTAGTCTTTTCCATTCTGTTGTTTTCCTCTGTTTCTTTGCATTGGTCATTTAGGAAGGCTTCTTATTTCTCCTTGCTATTCTTTGGAAGTCTGCAGTCAGACGGATATATCTTTCCTTTTCTCCTTTGCCTTTCAGTTTTCTTCTTAGTAAATCTAGTCACCCTAAAAGAATAGTTTTCAGTCTGCAGATCATAACCCATTAAATAGTGAAATCAAGTCATCCAGTTATGAGCAACTTTTTTTTTTATAATATGAAGTAGAACAGGAGGGAGTAAAAAGAAAAATAAAACAATATGTGTCACTTAGAAAAATAATTCTAGTGTGAAACTTTTATTATATATGTTGCATATGTATGCATATACGGTTGTGGATATAGCCATTAAATCTATTTCAGGTCACAGAAAGGACTTTTATTTGAAGAGGCCTTTTCTCTTTCTCTTAGCTCATCATCCTCTGTATCTATCCACTACCCCATAAATTGAGTCAGAAAATATTTATGTAGGACCCTGTTGCTGGAAAGATTGAGAGCAGTAGGAGAAAGGGACAACAGAGGATGAGATGGTTGGATGGCATCATCAGCTAAGTGGACATGAGTTTGAGAAAACTCCAGGAGATAGTGAAAGATAGGGCAGTCAGGCACACTGCAGTCCACGGGGTTGCAAAGATTTGGACATGACTGAGCAACTGAACAACAACAACAAGGACAACATAGCTGACAGGGACTATAGATACTCTCTGGAGGCAAGAACAAGTTTTCAGACATGTTTGCGAAAACAGACTACCAGGTACTCTGGGAATTCCAAAAAGGCCTAATGGGGGATAAACAGTTTCCATTTCCCTTAAGTTGAGTATATGAGATGGCGTGTCTTGTTTTGCAAATCTTGTAAGCATAGATTTAAACCTTTAGATTTTAATTTAGGAAAACCACTGTGTATTTACAGCCAGTAACATCTAATCTGAAAGTGTCATTGAATCCCTTCTTGAAAATAAGCAAGAGATTGGAAACAATGAAGATCAAGGAATTATATGGTATCTTAGATATTAGTGCCACCAATGATTCAAGAATGACCATTTGGAATCTTGTTGCTCATGAAGCTGGACTAAGGGCAGGAATATATGAGCCCTTGCCTGAAATTATCTGAGATTCTTCTTTTCATGGGTCCCTCTTGAATAGAATTATCATAGAATTAATACCTGTGCTTCTCTGGTATCTCAGATGGGCTTCTCCTGCAATGCAGGAGACCCGGCTTCGATCCCTGGGTTGGGAAGATCCTCTGGAGAAGGACATGGCAACACACCCCAGTATTCTTGCCTGGAGAATTCCCATGGACAGAGGAGCCTGACAGGTTACATACAGTCCATGGGGTTGCAAAGAATCGGAAATGACTGAGCATCTAAGTGCAGAGATTTTTTTCAAATTTATTCTATAGTGGCTTGATTCTTTAAATAGCCAGTGTCTATGTTCTTCCAGTACCTGATAAAGGCAGTGCTGTCATTTAGGATCACAATATTTCTTTTTAGTTCATGCAATCGACTTCCTTTCCGTTAGGTGCTGAGAGGTGTCGGAAACTCGCTTTTCTCTGAAGTAGTCTTTTAAACTGATAAAGATATTTCCCTTTATTAATTATTGAAATTCTATGATTTATGTTTCACAAATATAACAGAGTAATTTACTGGCTTCCCAACAAGCCATATTGTAATCTTGTATTTAGTTATAGTAATTGTGTGATAACCCATGCAGATTCAAAATATTTCTCAGATCATCAATCTCTGGTAAAGCAATTCTCCTAGATCAATGGCTATCAATTGGGGGAAAATTTTGTCACTCAGGGGACATTTAGCAATGTCTGAAGAAATTTTGGGTTGTTAAAATTGTGGGGACGGTGTTACTGCTGTCTAATAAATAGAGGCCAGGGGTTCCAGTAAGCATACACAGGGAAGAGCTCTCTGATTTACCCACCCAGCATAGAATTATTTGGCCCAAGGTGTCAGTAGTGCTGATACTAATGTTAAGAAATCCTGTACTGACCCTAATATTTGATCTAACATTTCCTGTGTCATTCAAAGCTACAATGATCTATTCCTTTTACATACACTTTCATTCACATGGAGACTATACTATCTAATCCTGATCTTCCTTCTCAACCTCTTATTCTATGTCTCAGTGCTTGAATAGATCTCAAACTCAAAATTAACTAAAGTCTTAAACTTGAAATTATCTAGGATAATAGGCAGAAGGAAGAGGAATTGAGAGTTGTTTATTTTTCTATTTCTCTCTAATTCTGGTGAGCTGGTGCATGTAAGATAAGTAAGGAGAATTTTCTTAAGGATGTACCATCAGTCTGCTGCTGAAAATAACATGCTGTAATGTATTAAAGACTAAAATTGGACTCAATCAATGTCATGTGCACCACTGCAGGATTGATTCAACTCATTTCAATAGCTTATATGGGGGAAAAATAATGAGTGCAAGTTTAAATATAATGAGTTTCAGATGTCTGTGGGTCAATGAAGCAGAGATGTCAAGTTGGAAGAGATTAGAAATAGAAATGTGGGCATCATCAGCTTACAGACGGTAACTGAAGTCACAGGAGTAGATGATAACAGCTAAAGAAAAAATATACATTTAAAAGAGAAAGTAGTCTGTAACTGAATTCTTAGGTAAATCCAACATTCAGTGTTAGATAAATTCAGAGACAGTGATCTTTCCAATCTATCAGGCTGCTTCCCAGAGAGAAGGGTAGTCGCATTTAATTATTCAATAAATGTCTATCAGTTCAGTTCAGTTCAGTCGCTCAGTCAAGTCCGACTCTTTGCAACCCCATGAAATGCAGCACGCCAGGCCTTCTTGTCCATCACCAATGCCCAGAGTTCACCCAAATTCTTTTCCATTGAGTCAGTGATGCCATCCAGCCATTTCATCCACTGTCGTCCCCTTCTCCTCCTGCCCCCAATCTTTCCTAGCATCAGAGTCTTTTCCAATGAGTCAACTTTTCGCATGAGGTTGCCAAAGTATTGGAGTTTTAGTTTTAGCATCATTCCTTCAAAAGAACACCCAGGATTGATCTCTTTTAGAATGGACTGTTTGGATCTCCTTGCAGTCCAAGGGACTCTCAAGAGCCTTCTTCAATACCACACTTCAAAAGCATTAATTCTTTGGCACCCAGCTTTCTTCAGAGTCCAACTCTTACATGACCACAGGAAAAACCATAGCCTTGACTATACGGACCTTTGTTGGCAAAGTAATGTCTCTGCTTTTGAATACGCTATATAGGTTGGTCATAACTTTCCTTCCAAGGAGTAAGCATCTTTTAATTTCATGGCTACAGTCACCATCTGCAGGGAATTTGGAGTCCAAAAAAAATAAAGTCTGACACTGTTTCCACTGTTTCACCATCTATTTCCCATGAAGTGATGAGACCAGATGCCATGATCTTAGTTTTGTAAATGTTGAGTTTTAAGCCAACTTTTTCACTCTTCTCTTTCACTTTCATCAAGAGGCTTTTGAGTTCCTCTTCACTTTCTGCCATAAGGGTGGTGTCATCTGCATATCTGAGGTTATTGATATTTCTCCCAGCAATCTTGATTCCAGCTTGTGCTTCTACCAACCCAGCATTTCTCATGATGTACTCTGCATAAAAGCTAAATAATTAAGCAGGGTGACAATATACAGCCTTGATGCACTCCTTTTCCTATTTGGAAACCAGTCTGTTGTTCCATGTCCAGTTCTAACTGTTGCTTCCTGACCTGCATATAGGTTTCTCAAGAGGCAGATCAGGTGGTCTGGTATTCCCATCTCTTTCGGAATTTTCCACAGTTTATTGTGTTCCAGAGTCAAAGGATTTGGCATAGGCAATAAAGCAGAAATAGATGTTTTTCTGGAAATCTCTTGCTTTTTCCATGATCCAGCGAATGTTGGCAATTTGATCTTTGGTTCCTCTGCCTTTTCTAAAACAAGCTTGAACATCTGGAAGTTCACGGTTGACGTATTGCTGAAGCCTGGCTTGGAGAATTTTGAGCATTACTTTACTAGCGTGTGAGATGAGTGCAATTGTGCAGTAGTTTGAGCATTCTTTGGCATTGCCTTTCTTTGGGATTGGAATGAAAACTGACCTTTTCCAGTCCTGTGGCCACTGCTGAGTTTTCCAAATTTGCTGGCATATTGAGTGCAGCACTTTCACAGCATCATCTTTCAGGATTTGAAATAGCTCCACTGGAATTCCATCACCTTCACTAGCTTTGTTCGTAGTGATGCTTTCTAAGGTCCACTTGACTTCACATTCCAGAATGTCTGGCTCTAGGTGAGTGATCACACCATCGTGATTATCTGGGTCATGAAGATCTTTTTTGTATAGTTCTTCTGTGTATTCTTGCCACCTCTTCTTAATATTTTCTGCTTCTGTTAGATCCATACCATTTCTGTCCCGTATTGAGCCCATCTTTGCATGAAATGTTCCCATGGATCTCTAAAATTCTTGAAGAGATCTCTAGTCCTTCCCATTCTGTTGATTTCCTCTTTCTTTGCATTGATTGCGGAGGAATGCTTTCTTATCTCTCCCTGCTATCTTTTGTAACTCTGTATTCAGATGCTTGTATCTTTCCTCTTTTCCTTTGCTTTTCACTTCTCTTCTTTTCACAGCTATTTGTAAGGCCTCCCCAGACAGCCATTTTGCTTTTTTGCATTACTTTCCCATGGGGATGTTGGTCCCTGTATCCTGTACAATGTCATGAACCTCAGTCCATAGTTCATCAGGTACTCTATCAGATCTTGTCCCTTAAAATATATTTCTCACTTCCACTGTATAATCATAAGGAATTTGATTTAGGTCATACCTGAATGGTATAGTGGTTTTCCCTACTTTCTTCAATGTAAGTCTGAATTTGGCAATAAGGAGTTCATGATCTGAACCACAGTCAGCTCCTGGTCTGGTTTTGTTTTTTTGTTTTGTTTTGTTTTGTTTTGACTGTATAGAGCTTCTCCATCTTTGGCTGCAAAGAATATAATCAATCTGATTTTGGTCTTGACCATCTGGTGATGTCCATGTATAGAGTCTTCTCTTGTGTTGCTGAAAGAGGGTGTTTGTTATGACCAGCGTGTTCTCTTGGCAAAACTCTATTAGCCTTTGCCCTGCTCCATTCTGTATTCCAAGGCCAAAGTTGCCTGTTACTCCAGGTTTTTCTTGACTTCCTACTTCTTCATTCCATTCCCCTGTAATGAAAATGACATCTTTTTTGGGTGTTAGTTCTAAAAGGTCTTGTAGGTCTTCATAGAACCGTTTAACTTCAGCTTCTTCAGCGTTACTGTTTGGGGCATAGTCTTGGATTACTGTGATATTGAATGGTTTGCCTTCAAAATGAACAGAGATCATTCTGTCATTTTTGAGATTGCATCCAAGTACTGCACTTCAGATTCTTTTGTTGACCACTATGGCTACTCCATTTCTTCTAAGGGATTCCTGCTCATAGTAGTAGATATAATGGTCATTTGAGTTAAATTCACCCATTCCAGTCCATTTTAGTTCACTGAATCATAGAATGTCGACATTCACTCTTGCCATCTCTTGTTGGACCACTTCCAATTTGCCTTGATTCATGGACCTGACATTCCAGGTACCTATGCAATATTGCTCTTTACAGCATCGGACCTTGCTTCTCTCACCAGTCACATCCACAGCTGGGTATTGTTTTTGCTTTGGCTCCATCCCTTCATTCTTTCTGGAGTTATTTCTCCACTGATCTCCAGCAGCATATTGGGCACCTACTGACCTGGGGAGTTCCTCTTTCAGTATCCTATCATTTTGCCTTTTCATACTGTTCATGGGGTTTTCAAGGCAAGAATACTGAAGTGATTTGCCATTCCCTTCTCCAGTGGACCACATTCTGTCAGACCTCTCCACCATGATGCGCCCATTTGGGTGGCTCCACACAGCATGGCGTAGTTTCATTGATTTAGGCAAGGCTGTTGTCCGTGTGATTAGATTGACTAGTTTTCTGTGATTATGGTTTGTGTGTCTGCCCTCTGATGCCTCTCACAACACCTACCATCTTACTTGGGTTTCTCTTACCTTGGACCTGGGGTGTCTCTTCACAGCTGCTCTAGCAAAGTGTAGCCACTGCTCCTTATATTAAGCACCTATTATATGCCAGGAGCTAATGAAAACACTTGGATACATCAATTAAAAAAAGTGAAAAAACTCCATACCTTAAAGGAGCTTATTGTATAATGTCTCTTTTTAATGAAACAAGGATTCTGAACATCTCTCCTTCTTTAAAACCTTTGTTTATCTGAGAACTTCAATCACCACTTCTAGTATTAAGAGGAAATCTAGATTCCCCCCAGTCTCTCCCTTTCCCTACTCCAGCATCTTTGCTCAGTGTTTCATGTGACTTTAGTTTTCCTACAAATGTGTTGTTTGCTTTGAACAGTGAAATAAATAACAGAGTGATCTGGAAATTATAGAGACATCAACCTTGCACAAAAGGAAGGAGAAAGAATGTCACATTAAAAAGAATGAGACACATTCATAATGAAATAAATAACATTATAGAACCAGGTTAAGATAAATGGACAAAGAAATCTCAGTTCCTCGATTGACAAAATATAACAAATATGGGACAACACAGCTACACAGTATTGGGAGTAAGGGTGAAGTAATGGGCCCTGTTTGAAAATGCCAGGGAAGAGAAATCAACTCAAACAATTGTCTTTCTGTTTCAGTGTCTTTGCTCTTGTTATCTTGGACTGAGTTTGACTCCCATCAGGCAACATATTGATATGAGTCAGACCATATAATAAATTCACTGAACTAAAATTTGATGATAAAATGTTATAACTTTTGAAATAACCCTGTTATCATAGGGGGAGAGGACCCACTGATAGAGCCCAGCAACACTTAATGACGGGTTTTCTGCTTCACTTTAAAATAGCATTCGTTGTATGGAAACACTATCTGTAGCTCTGAAATTTTATACCAGCCAAAGGGCAATTTTTAAACACATATGAATCTTTTAAACAAATATGAATCTTCAGAGCCTTATGTGGCAACCCAAGGACACTTGTAAACTAATTTCAGTTCCTAATAGTTTCCTTTGCCAGCCAGAATGTCCCTGACTTCTAAGAAATGGAAACCTGTCTCAGATCTCACAGGGATATTAGGGTACAAATAATCGAATCTCAAAAGGAGAACTTATAAGAATCTTTAGGGGTCAGAGACTTTTTAAAACTACACATCCCTTCTTCTTGCCTCTTGTATATTATGATACATACTTCCTACTGCTGCTGCTGCATCACTTCAGTCGTGTTCGACTCTGTGCGACCCCATAGATGGCAGCCCACCAGGCTACCCTGCCCCTGGGATTCTCCAGGCAAGAACACTGGAGTGGGTTGCCATTTCCTTCTCCAATACTTCCTACACTTACATCTAAAAGTCACTGCTTTGATGGGACATCATTACTTATAAGAAAGGGATTCATCTCTCAGGTGTGTTAGGAGTGTAGAAAGATTGAAGAAGTGTAACTTGTTTGATATATTTAATACAGTCCACAAATATATCATATATCTCTGCTGCTGCTGCTCAGTCACTTCAGTCATGTCCAACTCTATGCGACCCCATAAATGGCAGCCCACCAGGCTCCCCGGTCCCTGGATTCTCCAGGCAAGAACACTGGAGTGGGTTGCCATTTCCTTCTCCAATGCATGAAGTGAAAAGTGAAAAGTGAAGTCGCTCGGTCGTGTCTGACTCTTAGCGACCCCGTGGACTGCAGCCCACGAGGCTCCTCCATCCATGGGATTTTCCAGGCAAGAGTACCAGAGTGGGGTGCCATTGTCTTCTCCGAAATATATCTCTAACAAACTCCTAATCCAAGTAGTAATTAGTTTTTCATAGCTTTACTATTTCCAGACTAAAATTTTTAAAACACATTTCAAAAGTCTAGAGATGAAGTTGCTTAGACACAACTTTCTGGTAGAACATTCTACCTGCCTGGCTAGAACCAGTTTAAGGAATAAAGAGTACTGGCTATTGATTGGTTCTGTTCCAGTCCTGTTGCTGTGTAACACACCACCCAATTTAATGATATGCAACAACTTATGTATTATGCACACAGATTCTGTTAGTTAGGAATTTGGAAAAGATACATCAAGGATGGGTTGTCTTTTCTCCATAGTGTCTGAGGCCTCAGCTGAGAAAAGTCAAAGGCTGAGGGCTAACACCATCTGAAGCCTCACCCGCTTCCATGCTTGGCAATTGACACTAACTGTGTGCTCTGATCTCACGTGGGGTTGCCTGCCAGAATGAGCGACCTTTCCGTATATTGGCTTAGGTTTCATCACTACACAGTGGTTGGGTTCCACGAGCAAGTGTCCCAAGTTGAAGCTCTATCACCTTTAATATTCTAGCCTTGCAAGTGACAAGTCACATAGCATCACTTATGCTACACTTACAAGCCTGCTCAGGTTGAATGGGAGGAAACATAGACCCTCAGCTTTTGGTGGAAGAAATGCCAAAGTCACATTTTAAGAAGAGCCTGTAGTATTGAAACAGGAAGGAAGGGGGCAGGGCATAACCTTTGAAAAAAACCAAGGACACAACATAAACTGATTAGAATAAAATAGGTCCAAGATGGCAGAGAAGTTGACTTCGACTAGACCTAGATCTTCAGTATAAGCTCATTGTAACACATCAGCAAACTAAATGACAAACCCAGAAGCACCAAGACAGTTCCAAGGCCAATCATCAAAGACCAAAATGTGGGCAGTAGCCCAAATCCTGGAAATTTCCATCCCTTTCCCAAAATGGTTGAAATAATCTTCCTACTCATTAGCCTATGAAATTACCCAGTGCATAAAAGCTAATCACACCACATTTCTAGCCCACATGTTCCCTCTGTGATGGCTCACACTTTATCTGTGGAGTGTGTTCCTCTCTAAATAAAATCCACTTCTTACCTATCACTTTGTATCTCAGTGAATTCTTTCTGTTATGAGGCATCAAGAATCTGAACTTCATTAGGTCCTGAAATCAGATCTGTGATCTCAGTTTAAGGACCATGAGTTTTGGCTGGGTTTGAGTTCCAGCCATATAGGTTTGAGTCCCAAACTGGGTTTTGGCTGGGTTCAAGTCCCAGCCATGTGGGTTCAAGTCTCAGACAGGGCTTTGGCCAGGTTTGAGTCATGGCCTTGTGAGTTCAAGTCCCAATCTGAAACAGTTTCAGTATGTGCCATATTGAGTCAATTTTGGAAAATAAAACCTGCCACAATTTGCCCACTGGTTATAGCAAATAACATCTTTCCCACATGCAAAATACACAATCCTCTCCTTCAAATCTAATCCCATTATGACAGAAATTTAACTATAAGATTTTGTTTTTGAAATCGGGTCCAAGTATAGGCGAAGATCCTCAGATTTTGTTTTTTGGGGAGGTATAGTTCCTTGAGTATCTCTTGAAATGAAAATATGCATACTAAATTTACAAGTTATAAACTGCACAAACACAACATAAAATTGTAGGGCAAGCCTAGTGTAATCATAATAGACACTCTGAAGGAAATGAAAGAAGGGAGAAATGAAAAGAATGTAGTAATCACCAGTCCTTAGCAACTCTGAAATCTGTATGTGAACATGTTGCCAGTTCCTTCTTTTGTCATACTGCTTGGAAGTTTCTCTCTATCACTTCTCATTCTACCCTCTGGTTGCTTAGTTCAATCCTCTGAGCTATCTTTCCTTGTTTCATTAAAAAAAAAAAAAAAAAAAAAAACTCATGTCTGCAGTCGAGTAGCTTTCTCAGCCTGTTTCCTTATGGAGTCCAAAAGACTTTGTTTTGTACTGCGGCTGTGACGGGCTCGCTAAAGCACGGCCGAGAGGAGCTACCCCAGGTCCGAGGTCAGGGGCAGAAGCCGGGAGGACCCCATGCCCGAAGGACAGCGGCCAAGAGGAGTTACCCCACGTCCAAGGTCAGGGGCAGTGGCCGAGAGTGCCAGACTGTGACTGTGCAGGAACAGCCGAAAGGAGCTACCCCACTTTCTAGGTCAGGGGGGTGGAGAAGAGGAGTTACCCCGCGTCCGAAGTCAGGGGCGGTGGCTGGGAGGAGATACCCCACCCGCCTAAGCCCGAAGCCAGGGGCAGTGGCTGGAAGGACCAAACCCACACCATGGCTGCACGGGCACAGGAGGGCCTAGAGGAGCTACCCCACGTTGAAGGTCAGGAAGGGCAGCAGTGAGGAGATACCCCTCATCCAAGGTAAGGAGCATTGGCTGCGCTTTGCTGGAGCAGCCGTGAAGAGATACCCCATGCCCAAGGTAAGAGAAACCCAAGTAAGACAGTAGGTGTTGCAAGAGGGCATCAAAGGGCAGACACACTGAAACCATACTCAAAGAAAACTAGACAGTCTAATCACACTAGGACCACAGCCTTCTCTAACTCAATGAAATTAAGCCATGCCTGTGGGGCAACCCAAGATGGGCAGGTCATGGTGGAGAGATCTGACAGAATGTGGTCCACTGGAGAAGGGAATGGCAAACCACTTCAGTATTCTTGCCTTGAGAACTCCATGAACAGTATGAGAAGGCAAAATGATAGGATACTGAAAGACAAACTCCCCAGGTAAGTAGGTGCCCAATATGCTACTGGAGATCAGTGGAGAAATAACTCCAGAAAGAATGAAGGGATGGGGCCAAAGCAAAATGAATACCCAGCTGTGGATGTGACTGGTGAGAGAAGCAAGGTCCGATGCTGTAAAGAGCAATATTGCATAGGTACCTGGAATGTCAGGTCCATGAATCAAGGCAAATTGGAAGTGGTCCAACAAGAGATGGCAAGAGTGAATGTCGAAATTCTAGGAATCAGCGAACTGAAATGGACTGGAATGGGTGAATTTAACTCAGATGACCATTATATCTACTACTGCAGGCAGGAATCCCTCAGAAGAAATGGAGTGGCCATCATGGTCAACAAAAGAATCTGAAATGCAGTACTTGGATGCAATCTCAAAAACGACAGAATGATATCTGTTTGTTTCCAAGGCAAACCATTCAATATCACAGTAATCCAAGTCTATGCCCCAACCAGTAACACTGAAGAAGCTGAAGTTGAATGATTCTATGAAGACCTACAAGAACTTTTAGAACTAACATCCAAAAAAGATGTCCTTTTCATTATAGGGGAATGGAATGAAAAAGTAGGAAGTCAAGAAACACCTGAAGTAACAGGCAAATTTGGCCTTGGAATACAGAATAAAGCAGGGCAAAGACTAATAGAGTTTTGCCAAGAAAATGCACTGGTCATAACAAACACCCTCTTCCAACAACACAAGAGAAGACTCTATACATGGACATCACCAGATGGTCAAGACCAAAATCAGATTGATTATATTCGTTGCAGCCAAAGATGGAGAAGCTCTATACAGTCAGCAAAAACAAGACCAGGAGCTGACTGTGGCTCAGACCATGAACTCCTTATTGCCAAATTCAGACTTAAATTGAAGAAAGTAGGGAAAACCACTAGACCATTCAGGTATGACCTAAATCAAATCCCTTATGATTATACAGTGGAAGTGAGAAATAGATTTAAGGGTATAGATCTGATAGATAGAGTGCCTGATGAACTATGGACTGAGATTCATGACATTGTACAGGAGACAGGGATCAAGACCATCCCCATGGAAAAGAAATGCAAAAAAGAAAAATGGCTGTCTCAGGAGGCCTTACAAATAGCTGTGAAAAGAAGAGAAGCAAAAAGCAAAGGAGAAAAGGAAAGATATAAACATCTGAATGCCGAGTTCTAAAGAATAGCAAGAATAGATAAGAAAGCCTTCCTCAGCGATCAATGCAAAGAAATAGAGGAAAACAACAGAATGGGAAAGACTAGAGATCTCTTCAAGAAAATTAGAGATACCAAGGGAACACTTCATGCAAAGATGGGCTTGATATAGGACAGAAATGGTATGGACATAACAGAAGCAGAAGATATTAAGAAGAGGTGGCAGGAATACACAGAAGAACTGTACAAAAAAGATCTTCATGACCCAGAGAATCACGATGGTGTGATCACTGACCTAGAGCCAGACATCCTGGAATGTGAAGTCAAGTGGACCTTAGAAAGCATCACTACAAACAAAGCTAGTGGAGGTGATAGAATTCCAGTAGGGCTATTCCAAATCCTGAAAGATGATGCTGTGAAAGTGCTGCACTCAATATGCCAGCAAATTTGGAAAACTCAGCAGTGGCCACAGGACTGGAAAAGGTCAGTTTTCATTCCAATCCCAAAGAAAGGCAATGCCAAAGAATGCTCAAACTACTGCACAATTGCACTCATCTCACATGCTAGTAAGGTAATGCTCAAAATTATCCAAGCCAGGCTTCAGCAATACATGAACTGTGAACTTCCTGATGTTAAAGCTGGTTTTAGAAAAGGCAGAGGAACCAGAGATCAAATTGCCAACATCCGCTGGATCATAGAAAAAGCAAGAGAGTTCTAGAAAAACATCTATTTCTGCTTTATTGACTATGCCAAAGCCTTTGACTGTGTGGATCACAATAAACTGGAAAATTCTTCAAGAAATGGGAATACCAGACCACCTGACCTGCCTCTTGAGAAATTTGTATGCAGGTCAGGAAGCAACAGTTAGAACTGGACATGGAACAACAGACTGGTTTCCAAATAGGAAAAGGAGTGCATCAAGGCAGTATATTGTCACCCTGCTTATTTAACTTATATGCAGAGTACATCATGAGAATTGCTGGACTGGAAGAAACACGAGCTGGAATCAAGATTGCCAGGAGAAATATCAATAACCTCAGATATTCAGATGACACCACCCTTATGGCAGAAAGTGAAGAGGAACTCAAAAGCCTCTTGATAAGGTGAAAGTGGAGAGTGAAAAAGTTGGCTTAAAGCTCAACATTCAGAAAATGAAGATCATGGCATCCGGTCCCACCACTTCATGGGAAATAGTTGGGGAAACAGTGGAAACAGTGTCAGACTTTCATTTTTGGGGCTCCAAAATCACTGCAGATTGTGACTGCAGCCATGAAATTAAAGACACTTACTCCTTGGAAGGAAAGTTATGACCAACCAGATAGCATATTCAAAAGCAGAGACATTACTTTGCCAATAAAGGTCTGTCTAGTCAAGGCTATGGTTTTTCCTGTGGTCATGTATGGATGTGGGGGTTGGACTGTGAAGAAGGCTGAGTGCTGAAGAACTGATGCTTTTGAACTGTGGTGTTGGAGAAGACTCTTGAGAGTCCCTTGGACTGCAAGGAGATCCAACCAGTCCATTCTGAAGGAGATCAGCCCTGGGATTTCTTTGGAAGGAATGATGCTAAAGTTGAAACTCCAGTACTTTGGCCACCTCATGCGAAGTGTTGACTCTTTGGAAAATACTCTGATGCTTGGAGGGATTGGGGGTAGGAGGAGAAGGGGACGACAGAGGATGAGATGGCTGGATGGCATCACTGACTCGATGGACATGAGTCTGAGTGAACTCCGGGAGTTGGTGATGGACAGGGAGGCCTGGCGTGCTGCGATTCATGGGGTCACAAAGAGTCGGACACGACTGAGTGACTGATCTGATCTGATCCCTTTCAATCCAAGTTGATAAAATTCATTGAAAATCTGTGGGCTTTTTGTGTACTAATTTATAATCCACTCCATTAGACAAAAGCCATAACTAAAAGAGATTTCTCCAACTTTGACTCTTTCTAAAACTGCTATGAGATAACTACCTTAAAATTCTTAGATGTCATATTGTTCAGCAAAAAGGATCTGTAAGGCATGACCTTAATATCCTTAGAATGCCTTTGTCTGGAAGATTCTAGGAAGAACCGCCTTACATCTTTTTGAGGTTTTAACAACAGTTAACACTCTCAATCTTGGCCTAAAGCCTTTTTCTAATTTGAGAACCACTGGAGAAGCTCAGGGGGGTGGGGGTGGGGGACAGTATTGTTCTCAAATTCACTGTCTTGTATTCTTTATAATAAAAGTTAATTATTTAGCTCACATCTTTCCTTCCACATGTTTTATATTCAGGGAAAAAGGCAGAAGGCACTTTGAACATTTTGCCTGTATAACTCTATATATGGATAGATCATCAAGTTTATTAGGTATTCAATATATTTCCTATTTTCCATGTTACCTTAGAAGAGCATTACTGACTTTATGCTAATATCAATACATAAGAAGAGCTCCTTTTATATCAACTTATGCTTTATATGTTTACCAATAAGCCCCTTAGGGCCCTTTATGATTTTTCTACCACTCTCTCCAAGAAATTTGTATCTTCCATTTGCTACTTTGTCCTAAAGCCAATGCCACATGTTTTTGTTTATTTTTTGTTACAGCAGCACTCCACTTTCAGGTGTCAACTTTTATTATATTAATAGTTAACTCTTGCTGGGGCTTCCCTGGTGGCTCAGCTGGTAAACAATCCGCCTGTAATGCGGGAGACCTGGGTTCAATTCCTGGGTTGGGAAGATCCCTTGGAGAAGGTAACAGCTACCCACACCAGTATTCTGGCCTGTAGAATTTCTCAACCTTGGAGACACAAAACAACATTTTATTATTCTCACTGACTCCTAGGGATTTGGGATTTGGAAAGGACAGAACAATAATGTCATGCTTTTGTTAAAAAATGTTTAAGACCTCAGTTGGAATACTCAAAGACTGGAGGATAAAACCATTTGAAGGCTCATTCATTTACATAACTAGCAGTTGATCTTGGCTATTGACTGGGGGCTCCGCAGAGTCTGCTGACCAGAACTCTTAAAAGTGGCTTCTCCATATGGCTACTGGGAGACTTCTTTTTATCTAGAGAAATAACTCTAAAGGCACCTATTATCCTGTGTTCAAGGGTTCCATCATTATAACTTGGAATAATCAGACCAATCAAAGTGCAGCTCATCTCTGAAACATTAGGCACTGTTCTGGTGGCAATCCAAGTACGAAACATCCATGTCATATTTTCATGTAAAGCTGGATGATATGGCCACTTAACCTCAAGAGATCATTCACCATGGAAAATTTATAGCCATCAACCAAAATAACTCATCAGATATGAATTAATGCAGATGGTTACACATAGCCTTGTGTGAGGCACTCTATAAAGAATATCAAAGTTGTAGCTTGAACTGGGAGCCCATTGTACAGAATAATTGGTTGAAGATGTCAGTTCAAAAACTATACACAACTTAAATGATTCTGAACATTACCACATGGTTTTCCTAAAACACTGATAGTGAACTTTATGGAATTTCTATTGAGCTTGTATCTAGAATGATACCCTTCAATTTATCACAAGTGTCTCTGAATCTAAGAAAACCCAACAAGTACTAAAACTCCTAAGACATCCTTATCATAGTTGGTATAAGATTGAGGGTTGAGGTCACATTGCAAATACAATTTTGAATCGACCCTCTTCACCTAATATTGTATCAGAAGCACTTTTTCTGTAATTGCAATATCTTCATAACTAGAAATATCAATTTCGACAATTCTATACATTTCCTCAAGGAATATGTTTTCATAAAATATATTCGAATGACAAAGCAACACTAAAATTCACAACAAATTATATCTATATTTCACATCTCAGAAATTAATACTGTGTCAAAAAAAAAAGTGTAGTTGTTCAGTTGTGTCCGACTCTTTGCAACCCCATGGACTGCAGCCTCCCAGCCTCCTCCATCCATGGGATTTTCCAGGCAAGAGTACTGGAGTGGGTTGCCACTTCCTTCTCCAGGGGCTTTTCCTGACTCAAGGATTTAACCTGGGTTTAAATCACTGCAGATGGTGACTGCAGCCATGAAATTAAAAGACGCTTACTCCTTGGAAGGAAAGTTATGACCAACCTAGACAGCATATTCAAAAGCAGAGACATTACTTTGCCAACAAAGGTTCGTCTAGTCAAGGCTATGGTTTTTCCTGTGGTCATGTATGGATGTGAGAGTTGGACTGTGAAGAAGGCTGAGCGCCGAAGAATTGATGCTTTTGAACTGTGGTGTTGGAGAAGACTCTTGAGAGTCCCTTGGACTGCAAGGAGGTCCAACCAGTCCATTCTGAAGGAGATCAGCCCTGGGATTTCTTTGGAAGAAATGATGCTAAAGCTGAAACTCCAGTACTTTGGCCACCTCATGTGAAGAGTTGACTCATTGGAAAAGACTCTGATGCTGGGAGGGATTGGGGGCAGGAGGAGAAGGGGACGACAGAGGATGAGATGGCTGGATGGCATCACTGACTCGATGGACGTGAGTCTCAGTGAACTCCGGGAGTTGGTGATGGACAGGGAGGCCTGGCGTGCTGCGATTCATGGGGTCGCAAAGAGTCGGACACGACTGAGCGACTGATCTGATCTGATCTGATCCTGCATTGCATGCGGATGCTTTACACTCTAAGCCACAAGGGAAATACTGTGTAGGAATATATTTTAAAGCAAAGGAAAAGTACTACTTTTAATTCATATATTAAGAGCAGTGCCTTTATTATATATTTATTTTTAAACTATTTTTAAAATGATAGAATTTCACAGGTGAGTTAAATAGTAACCAAGAGAGCAAAATTACCCTAGAATTTTTATTTACTACTTTGACTACTATTCGAGTTTTCCCTCTGGCTCAGGTCACCTTCAATTTATCCTATCACCAAGCCCCTCTGGATTCTCCAAGGCTTCAAGTGTAAGAGATGACCATCATATTATGAAACCCAATTCTCCAGAAGCACCTACACATATAGACATAGATGAAATGGCAGCAATCCTGAAGTTCTTTCATTAATCTTTTGGAAGAAAACTATTATAAAACAATTGGCTCTGTAATAAAAGGTCTTAGTCTTACATACAAGGGCACCACATCTGCATAATTGTTCAGGCATTTAGTACCTTTAAAGAACCTTAGTTTTAATCTGGGTCAATTGATGAAATTCCTTACATAACTCCATGGACACTCTGTCCTCATACTTCTAAGCAAAGCAGAACATTTTAGATAGCCTGCTGACAGAAGAGATAAAAATGGGTCATTCTGCACCTTCAGAAAATTCACTTCCTATGCCAGATCTATTTTGCATTAGTATTAGAACTCTGAATGGTATGTAACTTCCTGCTCATGAGGAGAAGCCCATACTTTAAAAGCACTAGATAGACACTGTGCAAGGGTTCCAGCTGCTGGAAAGGATTGCTATGGAATGATGCTGCCATAAACATGTCATTCCAAGAAAAGCTTTCCACACTTTTATTTGAACAACTAATTTAGATAGGCAAGGCTGGTAGCTTGGACTTGTGTGTATAGCTAAAAGGCTACTTGGATACTTAGACCTACCTCCTAGCCATCCTGGTTCAGTCTAGCAACAGCCATGACTGAGTAAACACACCAGCATGAGGTATCTTGTTACAGAAAAGTCAGCCACTCTGTGTGTGTGCACCTGGCCCACCCGCAAGATATGCTGCAGTTATCCAATGACAAAAATCAGCTAGTTTCCTCCCTATAGTTTTATCTTAAGTCAGGGGAATCTTAGCTGCCTATATAATAACCTGCCGACAGAGTCACATAATGACAAATTTCACGGCATTGAGGAACTCAAACATGGTCCAGCAGGCCCAGACTCACTCCCAGCTTCCACCAGACTTAATGGGCACCTGAAAAAGGCGTCTGCTGCTAGGAGAGACCCATTACCCATTAGAACTTTTAGGGTATGCATTTACATGGGATTAATTGACCAGTGTTTACACTTGAGCTCAATTGAGCTAGGTTCATAACTGAACTATCATCAGGAGCACCCTGAATTATAAGCTTCATCTTTGATACTGACAACACTGAAGATGACAAGTTTTTCAGGTGTGCTGACTTTATCAATAACATTGACAACTAAAGTGTCCAACAACAAATCAATTTACTATGAAGTTTTCTCTGAACAAATTCAGGGAAGATACCCTATTTGTTCACTTATTGATAAGTAATTCTTATGGACTTACTCTGAGATAGTCACTTGGTATACAGTGGTGAAAAAAATCGGACAAAAATCTTTGCCCTATGAGGCCTACATTTTAGAATGGAAGATGGAAAATAAAATAAGTAAGCAAATTAATAGTATATTAGAAAATAATAAGTTCTATGGAAATAAATAAAGCAGGGAAAAGGGATAGGAGATTAATGTAAATCATAGGTCTATCCTGAGAAAGTTATAATACTGGAGGAAGCTGAATAAGCAAACCTTGTGTTTCACAGGAGGAATAACTCTAGACAGAAGAGCCCACCAGAATTGGGGATTTTAATTCTGCTATAAACTTTGAGCTGAGGCCTCAATCATTGTGCTTAAATAACAAATAAGTCAGCATGATGCTCCCTGTTGCTGATATGTTAGTCCTGTTTACTTCTGGCTACACTCTAAGCTACCCTGATATAGAACACATCCACATTATACAAATGTCTGCTTCCAATACTATATTGGAGGCAAATTTATTGCAGAAGGGTATCATTCATTCAAAAACTACCATGACCATTACTTTCTGGAAAAATGGCATTATATATTCTTTCTAGGAGGGGTCAGCAAATTATAATCCACTATCTGTTTCTTTAATTGAAATTTTTATTGAGACAATTATAGATTCTTATGGAGTTGTAAGAAACTCAGTTTCCCCCAATGACATCTTTCAAAAGTATATTACAATAGCACAACCAGAATATTGACATGATACAATCCACTGATTTTATTCACATTTCATGCACTTATTTGTGCATGTGTATTCAAGCTATGGTTTTTCCAGTAGTCATGTATGGTTGTGAGAGTTGGACCATAAAAAAGGCTAAGCAGCAGAGAATCGATACTTTCAAACTGTGGTGCTGGAGAAGACTCTTGATAGTCCCTTGGACTGCAAGGAGATCAAATCAGTGAATCAGAAAGGAAATCAGCCCTGAATATTCTTTGGAAGGACTGACGCTGAAGCTGAAGCTCCAATACTTTGACCACCTAATGTGAAGAGCTGACTCATTGGAAAGGACCCTGATTCTGGGAAAGATTGAGGGCTGGAGGAGAAGGGGAGACATAAGATGAGATGGTTAGATGGCATCATAACTCAATGGACATGAGCTTGAGCAAACTCCAGGAGATGGTGAAGGACAGGGAAGCCTGGTGTCCTGTAGTCAATGGGGTCACAAAGAGTCAGACATGACTAAGCAACTGAAAAAGAACAACAAATTTGTATATTTATTAAGTTATATGCAGGTTTTTAAATTTTATTTTTAATTGGATGATAATTGCTTCACAGTTTTGTGTTGGTTTCTGACATACATCAACATGAATCAGCCACAAGTATACATATGTCCCTGCCCTCCTGAACCTCCTTCCCACGCCCTACTACATCCCACCCCTCTAGGTTGTCACAGAGTACCAAATTATGTTATGCAGCACCTTCCCATTAGCTAGCTATTTACATATGGTAATGTATATGTTTTGATGCTACTCTCTCAATTTGTCCCACCCTCTCTTTCCCCCACTGTGTCCACAAGTCTGTTCTTTATGTCTGGGACTCTATTCCCACCCTTCAAATAGGTTCATCAGTACCATCTTTCTAGATTCCATATATGTGTATTGCTCTTTCTGACTTACTTCACTATGTATAACAGGCTCTAGATTCATCTGTCTCACTAGAACTGACTCAAATTTGTTCCTTTTTTATGGTTGAATAATCTTCCATTATATATATGTACCACAACTTCTTTATGCATTCATCTGTTGATGGTCATGTAGGTTGTTATATGCAGTTTTATCACATGTGTAGGTTTATGTATCCTTGACTAAGTTTACATACAGAACAATTACCACAAGGATCCAAAGTGCTGTGTATTTACAACCATACTCCACCTCCTTCCTTCCCATTACTCTGTCTTTAATCCCTGAAATCACTAATCAGTTCTTTATTTCTAAAATATTGTCATTTCAATACTGTTATATAAAAGGATTCATAAAGTATGTAACTGGGTGTTGACTTTTTCACTCATATTCATTCTCTAGAGTTTCATTCAGATTGTTGCACTTAGCAATACTTCCTTTATATTTTTGCATCGTATTCCCTGATATAGCTGTTCCACAGTTTTAACTATAACACATTAAAGGACATCTAGGTTTTTATTGGTTTGGGCAATTATGAATAAAGCTACTCTTAACATTTCTGCACACATTTACAGGTTAATATTAGTTTTAATTTTTCAGGGACAAATGTCTTGGAGTGCAATTGCTGAGTTTCAGGTTAACTGTATGTATATTGTTTGTGCTCAATTGTTCACTTGTGTATGACTCTTGGCAATCTCATGGGATGTAGCCCACCAGGCTCTTCTGTCCATGGAATTTTCCAGACAAGAATTGTATACTGGGGCGGTCCTAAGATGGTGGAGGAATAGGATGGGGAGACCACTTTCTTCACCACAAATTCATCAAAAGATCATCTGAATGCTGAGCAACTTCCACAAAACAACTTCTGAATGCTGGTAGAGGACACCAGGTACCCAGAAAGGCAGCACATTCTCTTTGAAAGGAGGTAGGACAAAATTTAACAGACAAAAAGAGAGACAAAAGAGTTAGGGACAGAGATCCATCCTGGTGAGGCAGTAGTGAAGGAGAAGTTTCCAAACAGTAGGATACTCTCTCACTGGTGGGTCTGTGGGGAGTTTTAGAATCTCAGAGGGCAACATAACCAGGAGCGGGGAAAAACACACACACACACACACACACACACACACACACAAAATACGTACCTAACCACAATTGCCAGTGGGGAAGTAGCCCAGACACTTGCTTCTACCACCAGCGAGTGGGGGCTGGACAGGAAGGCACAGCTTGCATGCTTAGGGTAAGGACTGAGCCTGATTGCCCTGAGGACAATCTGAGGGAGCTAACGTGAGATAGCAACCCAAACTGTGGGATAGCCAGAGAGAGAAATAAAAAGAGAGAGAGAGAGAACTTTCCCCAAAAGAGCTCTAACCTAAAGTGCAACCTGGACTGCTCACAGAACAAAGGATTAAGTGAACACCAAAGGAGAGCTAGCCAGCTGCAGACCAGCCCCTCCCTCGACCAGAGGCAGAGAGGCAGGCTAGTGACAGCTAGAGCCAGAAGGAAAGGGGCAATCTTGGCCCCAGACACGGCATCCTCCATCAAACTGTGAGCAGGCTCCCAGTTGCTAACCAAGTCTTCCTGGGATCCTGGATGGTTGACACTTGCCAGGATGGTCACAGTCTGAGATCAGCTCCCCAGAGGAGAGAGACACATGGCACACTTGAGATGGTGCTCTCATGGCGCATCTGGGAAACCAAGAGCCTGGGACCAGGGAGGTGATTAAGATGCACAGCCCACCTGGGACAGTGCACTTGCAAAGAACCTGGTAGCCTGAGCTGCTTGAACCTGGGAAGGGCACAAAACACATGCCCAACCATGTCTGTGCCTTTGTGGAGTACCTGAGAACCTGAACTGGAGTAGCTTAGACCTGGGAAGTGCACAAAATTCAGGGCCTGCTTTGGACAGCTGCCCTGCAGAGCAACCTGGAGCCTGAGCAGTGTAGACCTGGAAATCACACACCACCGTAAGCTAGGGAAAACCCAGTGTGGTCCGTACACTGCGAACACTCCCCACACATGCCAGTGATACTAGTTTCCAAGGTTCCTCCCTTTACACAACATAACTGAGCAAGTGAGCCTAAATAACTGATCACTTTTGGCCCCTTGTATCAGGGAAGAAATTAGACACTGAAGAGACTTGCAAACAGAGTAAGCCAAAATAAACAAAGAGGAAACTGCTCTGGAAGTGCCAGATGCAGCAGATTAAAACCCTGTAGTTAACATTGACTAAGCATTGGAAGGGGCCTATAGACCTTGAGAAGAAGTATTAGCTGGAACAAGGAACTATCTGAAACCTAACTGATGCCACACTACCATCAACAGCTCCAGAGAAATTAATAGATATATTTTTTTTACTATTATCATTTTTAAAAATTGTTTTTAAGTTCTTTATTACTCCTTTAATTTTCATTTGTATAACCTACTATAACCGGGTGGTGGAGCTTGGTAGGCTGCCGTCTATGGGGTCGCACAGAGTCGGACACGAATGAAGTGACTTAGCAGCAGCAGCAGCAGCATTACCTTGCAAAAAAAAAAAAAAAAAGAGAGAGAGAGACCCTATTTTTAAAGCAAATTTCATATATATATATATATATATATATATATATATATTTTTTAAATGATTTTGTGATTGATTTTGTTTTGTATTTTTTAAATTGTATTTTAGAGACTCTAACCTTTACTCTAGATTTTTAATCTTTGCTTTTTAGTATTTGTTATCAATTTTGTACCTTTAAGAATCTAATCTTCAAAAAAAAAAAAAATCTAATCTTCAGTACCCATTTTTACTTCTGGGTGTAATTACCAGCTTGATTGCTCTCTCCCCTTTTGATGCTCCCTTTTCTCCCCCAGGTCACCTCTATCTCCTCCATAACCCTTCTCTTCTCTACTTAACTCTGTGAATCTCTCTAACTCTTCTGGGCTGTGGAGAACACTTAGGGAACTGATTACAGGGTAGATTGGTCTCTCCCCTTTTGATTCTCCCTCTTCTCCTCCTGGTCACCTCTGTATCCCTCCTCCTTCTTCTCTTATTCATGTAATTCTCTAAACCTCTCTGGGTGTCCCTCACTGTGGAGAATCTTTTCACCAATAACCTATATGTTTTATCATCTGTGCTGTATGGATGGAGAAGTCTGGAGGCCACTATAAGAAAAAGACTGAAAGCCAGAGGTAGGGGGCTAAAATCCAAAACTTGAGAATACCAGAAAACTCCTGACTCCAGGGAACATTAACCAAAAAGAGCTCATCCAAAAGCCTCCATATCTACACTGAAACCAAGCCCCGCCCAAGATTCAACAAGTTCCAGAGCAAGACATACCATGCTAATTCTGGAGCAATGCAGGAACACAGCTATTAGCATTAAAATACAGGTTGCCTAAAATCACACCAAACCCATAGACAGCCCAGAACTCACTACTGGACCATTCACTGCACTCCAGAGAGAAGAGGTCCAGCTCCACCCACAGGACACAGACTCAAGCTTCCCTAATCAGGAAACCTTGATAAGTCACTCACTCAACCCCACCCACAGGGAGCAACCTCCACAATAAAGAGGAACTGCACACTTCCACCTACAGAAAGGCCACCCCAAACACAGAAATCTAAACAAAATGAAAAGGCATATAAATATTCAGCAGGTAAAGAAGCATGATAAATGCACACCAAACCAAACAAAAGAGGAGGAGATAGGGAGTCTACCTGAAAAAGAATTCATAATAATGATAGTAAAGATGATCCAAAACGTTGAAAACAAAATGGAGTTACAGATAAATAGACTAGAGACAAGGGTTGAGAAGATGCAAGAAATGGCTAACAAGGACCTAGAAGAAATAAAAAAGAGTGAATCAATAATGAATAATGAAACGATTGAGATCAAAAGCACTCTGGAGGGAAGCAACAGTAGAATAGCCGAGACAGAAGATAGGATATATGAGGTGGAAGATAGAATGGTGCAAATAAATTAAGCAGAGAGGAAAAAAAGAATTAAAAGAAATGAGGACAACCTCAGGGACAATGTTCAGTTCAGTTCAGTTCAGTCATTCAGTTGTGTCCGACTCTTGGTGACCCCATGAATTGCAGCACACCAGGCCTCCCTGTCCATCACCAACTCCTGGAGTTCACTGAAACTCACGCCCATCGAGTCGGTGATGCCATCCAGCCATCTCATCCTCTGTCATCCCCTTATCCTCCTGCCCTCAATCCCTCCCAGCATCAGAGTCTTTTCCAATGAGTCAACTCTTCACATGAGGTGGCCAAAGTACTGGAGTTTCAGCTTTAGCATCATTCCTTCCAAAGAGCACCCAGGACTGATCTCCTTTGGAATGGACTGGTTGGATCTCCTTGAAGTTCAAGGAACTCTCAAGAGCCTTCTCTAACACCACAGTTCAAAAACATCAATTCTTCGCTGCTCAGCTTTCTTCACAGTCCAACTTTCACATCCATACATGACCACAGGAAAAACCATAGCCTTGACTAGATGGACCTTTGTTGGCAAAGTAATGTCTCTGCTTTTTAACATGCTATCTAGGCTGGTCATAACTTTCCTTTTAAGGAGTAAGCGTCTTTTAATTTCATGGCTGCAGTCACCATCTGCAGTGATTTTGGAGCCCAAAAAATAAAGTCTGACACTGTTTCCACTGTTTCTGCATCTATTTCCCATGAAGTGATGGGATCGGATGCCATGATTTTCGTTTTCTGAATGTTGAGCTATAAGCCAACTTTTTCACTCTCCTCTTTCACTTTCATCAAGAGGCTCTTTAGTTCCTCTTCACTTTCTGCTATAAGGGTGGTGCCATCTGCATATCTGAGGTTATTGATATTTCTCCCTGCACTCTTGATTCCAGTTTGTGTTTCTTCCAGTCCAGCATTTCTCATGGTGTACTCTGCATATAAGTTAAATAAGCAGGGTGACAATATACAGCCTTGACACACTCCTTTTCCTATTTGGCACCAGGGTGTTGTTCCATGTCCAGTTCTAACTGTTGCTTCCTGACCTGCATATAGGTTTCTCAAGAGGCAGGTCAGGTGGTATTCCCATCTCTTTCAGAATTTTCCACAGTTTATTGTGATCCACACAGTCAAAGGCTTTGGCATAGTCAATAAAGCAGAAATAGATGTTTTTTGGAACTCTCTTGCTTTTTCCATGATCCAGACAATGTTAAACACCCAGAAGAAAAAGACAAAAAGAAAGGCCATGAGAAAGGCCATACTTGAGGAGATAATAGTTGAAAACTTCCATAAATGGGGAAGGAAATAGTCACCCAAGTCCAAGATGCCCAGAGATTCCCAAAGAGGATAAATCCAAGACACATATTAATCAAATTACAAAGATCAAACACAAAGAAAAAATATTAAAAGCAGTAAGGGAAAAGCAACAAATAACACATAAGGGAATTCCCATAAGGATAACAGCTGATCTTTCAATAGAAACTCTTCAGGCTGAAAGGGAATGGCAGAACATACTTAAAGGGAAGAAAGAGAAAAGCCTACAGCCCATACTACTGTATCCAGCAAGTATCTCATTCCAATATAAAGGAGAAATAAAAAGCTTTACAGACAAGCAAAAGCTCAGAGAATTCAGCACCACCAAACCAGCTCTTCAACAAATGTTAAAGGATCTTCTCTAGAGAGGAAACACAGAAATGGTTTATAAACTTGAACCCAAAACAGCAAAGTAAATGGCAATGGGATCATGCTGCTGCTGCTAAGTCGCTTCAGTTGTGTCTGACTCTGTGCGACCCCATAGACGGCAGCCCACTAGGCTCCCCCGTCCCTGGGATTCTCCAGGCAAAACACTGGAATGGGATCATACTTGTCAATCATTACCTTAAATGTAAGTGGGTTGAATGTCCCAACCAAAAGACAAAGACTGGTTGAATGGATACAAAAACAAAATCCCTATATATACTGTCTACAAGAGACCCAGTTCAAAAAAAGGGATGATTACAGACTGAAAGTGGATATTTCATGCAAATGGAGAATGAAAGAAAGCAGGAGTAGCAATATTCATATCAGAGAAAATAGACTTTGAAATAAAGGCCATGAAAAGAAACAAATAAAGACACTGCATGATGATCAAGGATCAATCCAAGAAGAAGATATAACAATTATAAATATATATGCACCCAACATAGGAGCACCACGATATGTAAGGCAAAAGCTAACAAGTATGAAAGGGGACATTAACAGTAACACAATAATAGTGGGAGACTTTAATACCCTGCTCACACCTATGGATAGGTCAACTAAACAGAAAATTAGCCAGGAAACACAAATTTTAAATGATACAATGAACCAGTTAGATGTAAATGATATCTATAGGACATTTCAACTCAAAATAATGAATTTCACTTTTTTTCTCAAGTGCACATGAAACATTCTCCAGCATAGATCACATCCTGGGCCATAAATCTAGCCTTAGTAAATTCAAAAAAATTGAAATCATGTTAAGCATCTTTTCTGATCACAATGCAGCAAGATTAGATGTCAACTACAGAAAAAAAAAAAAACTATTAAAAATACAAACATATGGAGGCTAAACAACATGCTTCTGAATAACTAAAAATCACAAAAGAAGTCAAAAAAGAAAGGAAAATACACATAAAAACAAATGAAAATGAAAACACGACAACCCAAAACCTATGGGATACAGTAAAAGCAGTTCAAAGGGGAAGGTTCATAGCAATACTAGCTTACCTCAAGAAACAAGAGAAAAACCAAATAAACAAACTAACTTTACACCTAAAGCAACTAGAAAAAGAAGAAATTAAGAACCCAAGGATTAGTAGAAGCAAAGAAATCCTAAAAATTAGAGCAGAAATAAAATGAAAAAGAAACAAAGGACACTATAGCAAAAATCAACAAAACTAAAAGCTCGTTCTTTGAGAAGGTAAATAAAATTGACAAACCATAAGCCAGACTCATCGAGAAAAAAAAGGAGAAGAATCAAATCAAGAGAATTAGAAATGAAAATGGAAAAAAAAAAAAAAAGAAATGAAAATGGAGAAATCACAAGAGCTAACAAAGAAATATAAAGGATCATTCAGTTCAGTTCAGTCGCTCAGTCATGTCCGACTCTATGCGACCCCATGAATCGCAGCACGGCAGGCCTCCCTGTCCATCACCAACTCCCGGAGTTCACTCAGACTCACGTCCATTGAGTCAGTGATGCCATCCAGCCATCTCATCCTCTGTCGTCCCCTTCTCCTCCTGCCCCCAATCCCTCCCAGCATCAGAGTCTTTTCCAATGAGTCAACACTTCGCATGAGGTGGCCAAAGTACTGGAGTTTCAGCTTTAGCATCATTCCTTCCAAAGAAATCCCAGGGCTCATCTCCTTCAGAATGGACTGGTTGGATCTCCTTGCAGTCCAAGACAATCTCAAGAGTGTTCTCCAACACCACAGTTCAAAAGCATTAATTCTTCAGCTCTCAGCCTTCTTCACAGTCCAACTCTAACATCCATACATGACCACAGGAAAAACCATAGCCTTGACTAGACAGACCTTTGTTGGCAAAGTAATGTCTCTGCTTTCCCTGTCTAGGTTGGTCATAACTTTCCTTCCAAGGAGTAAGTGTCTTTTAATTTCATGGCTGCAGTCACCATCTGCAGTGATTTTGGAGCCCCCTGAAAATAAAGTCTGACACTGTTTCCACTGTTCTCCCATCTATTTCCCATGAAGTGATGGGACCGGATGCCATGATCTTCATTTTCTGAATGTTGAGCTTTAAGCCAACTCTTTCACTCTCCACTTTCATAAGAGACTACTAATAGCAACTATATGCCAATAAATTGGGAAACTTGGAAGAAATGGACAAATTCTTAGAAAAGTATAACCTTCCAAAACTGAATCAGGAAGAAGTAGAAAACCTTAAAAGACCAATCACAAGCATGGAAATAAAAAGTGTAATTTAAAATCTTAAAATGAACGAAATCCCTGGACCAGATGGCTTCACAGGTGAATTCTACAAAAAATTTAGAGAAGAGCTAATACCTATCCTACTCAAACTCTTACAGAAAATGGCAAAGGAAGAAAAACTTCCAAATTCATTCTATGAGGCCACCATCACTCTAATACCAAAACCAGACAAAGATGCCACAAAAAAAGAAAACTACAGGTCAATATCACCGATGAACACAGATGCAAAAATCCTCAACAAAATTCTAGCAAACAGAATCCAACAACATATTAAAAAGATCATACATCATGACCAAGTGGGCTTTATCCCAGGGATACAAGGATTCTTCAATATTCACAAATCAATCACCACATTAACAAAGTAAAAGATAAAATGCATATGATTATCTCAATATATGCAGAGAAATCTTTTGACAAAATTCTACATCCATTTATGATAAAAACCTTCCAGAAAGCAGGAATAGAAGGAACAAACCTCAACATAATAAAAGCCATATACAATAAACTCACAGCAAACTTTATCCTCAGTGGTGAAACACTGAAAGCATTTCCCCTAAAGTCAGGAACAAGACAAGGGTGGCCACTCTCACCACCACTATTCAACATAGTTTTGGAAGTTTTAGCCACAGCAATCAGAGCAGAAAAAGGAATAAAATGAATCCAGATGGGAAAAGAAGATGTAAAACTCTCACTGTTTCCAGATGACATGATCCTCTACATAGAAAACCCTAAAGACTCCACCTGAAAATTACTAGAGCTAAGCAATGAATATAGTAAAGTTGCAAGATAAAAATTAACACAGAGAAATCCCTTGCATTACTATACACTAACAATGAGAAAACAGAAAAAGAAATTAAGGAAACAATTCCATTCACCACTGCAATTAAAATAATAAAATACTTAGGAATAGATTCATCTAAAGAAACAAAAGACCTATATATAGAAAGCGATAAAACACTGATGAAAGAAATCAAAGAGGACACAAATAGATGGAGAAATATACCATGATCATGGACCAGAAGAATCAATATAGTGAAAATGAGTATACCACCCAAAGCAATCTATAGATTCAATGCAATCCCTATCAAGCTACCAACGGTATTTTTTCACAGAGCTAGAACAAATAATTTCACAATTTGTTTGGAATTACATAAAACCTCGAAGAGCCAAAGCAATCTTGAAGAAGAAGAATGTAACAGGAGGAGTCAACCTGCCTGACTTCAGGCTCTACTACAAAGCCACAGTCATCAAGACAGTATGGTCCTGGCACGAAGACAGAAATATAGATCAATGGAACAAAACAGAAAGCCCAGAGATACATCCACACACCTATGGACACTTTATTTTTTACAAAGGAGGCAAGAATATACCATGGAGAAATGACAATCTCTTTATCAAGTGGTGTTGGGAAAACTGGTCAAACACTTATAAAAAAAAATGAAACTAGAACAGTTTCTAACACCATACACAAAAATAAACTCAAAGTGGATTAAAGATCTAAATGTAAGACCAGAAACTATAAAACTTCTAGAGGAAAACATAGACAAAACTCTCTCTGACATAAATCACAACATGATCCTCTATGACCCACCTCCCAGAGTAATGGAAATAAAAGCAAAAATAAACAAATGGGACCTAATTAAACTTAAAAGCTTCTGCACAACAAAGGAAACTATAAGCAAGGTGAAAAGAAAGCCTTCAGAATGGGAGAAAATAGTAGCAAATGAAGCAACTGACAAAGAATTAATCTCAAAAATATACAAGCAGGCCATGCAGCTTAATACCAGAGAAATAAATGACCCAATCAAAAAATGGGCCAAAGAAATAAACAGACATTTCTCAAAAGAAGACATAGAGATGGCTACCAAACACATGAAAAGATGCTCAACATCACTCATTATCAGAGAAATACAAATCAAAGCCACAATGAGGTACCATCTTACGCTAGTCAGAATGGCTGCTATCCAAAAGTCTACAAACAATAAATGCTGGAGAAGGTGCAGAGAAAAGGGAACCCTCTTCTACTCTTGGTGGGAATGCAAACTAGTATAGCCACTATGTAGAACAGTGTGGAGATTCCTTAAAAAAAACTAGTAATACAACTGCCATACAACACAGCAATCCCACTGCTGGGCATACACACCGAGGAAACCAGAATTGAAAGAGATATGTGTACCCCAATGTTCATCGCAGCACTGTTTACAATAGCTAGGACATGGAAGCAACCTAGATATCCATTGGCAGATGAATGGATGAGAAAGCTGTGGTAGGTATACACAATGGAATATTACTCAGCTATTGAAAAGAATGCATTTGAATCAGTTCTAATGAGGTGAATGAAACTGGAGCCTATTATACAGAGTGAAGTAAGTCAGAAAGAAAAGCACCAATACAGTATATTAACGGATATATATGGAATTTAGAAAAATGGTGATGATGACCCTATATGCTAGACAGCAAAAGAGACACAGAGATAAAGAATAGACTTTTGGACTCTGTGGGAGAAGGCAAGGGTGGGATGATTTGAGAGAATAGCATTGAAACATATATATTACCATATGCGAAATAGATGTCCAGTCCAGATTGATGCATGAGACAGGGTGCTTGGGGCTGGTGCAGTGGGACGACCCTGAGGGATGGGATGGGTAGGGAGGTGTTGGGTGGTTCAGGATGGGGGACACATGTATATCCATGGGTGATTCATGTCAGTGTATGGCAAAAACCACTATAATATTATAAAATAATTAGCCTCCAATTAAAATAAATAAATATTTTTTAAAAAAAGAATTGTATACTAACTTTTATAAGAATGAGCTACATTGTTTTCCAAAGCAGTGTATCATTTTACATTCCTACTAACAAGGTTTAAACAATCAAATTTCTTCACATTCTTACCAAAATTTGTTAATGTCATTATTTTTATTTTAGCTTTTCTTGTAGGTATATATTGATATCAACTTGTGATTTAATTTGAACTTCTCTGATGCCTAATAATATTGAACATTTTTCCTATGCTTTTAACCTGGTTATCCTCTTTGATGAAATAAATGTTCATGCCTTTTGTGCACTTTCTAATTTTTCTTGACAAATCCGTTGTGGTTTTATTATTGCTTTGTTAAGTTTTGAGAGTTACTTATATAGAAATACTAGACTTTTATTATATAAGTGATTTGCAAATATTTTCTCCTCATTTCTAGCACGTCTCTTCACCATCCTCACAGTTTCTTTCACAGATAAAAAATTTTAATTTTGATGAACCATGATTTTTAACATCTTCCTATTATGGGTCATGCTTTTAGTGTTGAATATTAAAACTTTTTGTCGAGCCCTAGATCATGAAGATATTCTAAAGTTTTACTAAAAATTTTACAGTTTTATTTTTTTTTATATTTAAGTCAAAGATCCATTCTGAGTTAATGTTTTAAATAAGTAAGGTGTGAGTTTAAGATTGGGTTTTGTTTTATTTGCTATTGATATCCAGTTGTTCCAGTACCATTTGTTGAAAAGACTACTCTTCCTTCATTGAATTTTATTTTGTACCCTTGTCATAAGTCAGTTGACAATATGAATTTATTTTTATGTCTATTCTTCTGCCAATACCACACTATTTTAATTAATATATAGTAAACATTTAATTGGAGAAGGCAATGGCACCCCACTCCAGTACTCTTGCCTGGAAAATCCCATGGACGGAGGAGCCTGGTGCGCTGCAGTCCATGGGGTCGCTGGGAGTCGGGCACGACTGAGCGACTTCACTTTCACTTTTCACTTTCATGCATTGGAGAAGGAAATGGCAACCCACTCCAGTGTTCTTGCCTGGAGAACCCCAGGGGCGGCAGAGCCTGGTGGGCTGCCGTCTCTGGGGTCGCACAGAATCGGACACGACTGAAGTGACTTAGCAGCAGCAACAGCAGCAAACATTTAATGGCTATATAGTAAACCTTAAAATCACAAGAATGATTCTTATTTTTAAAAATTGTTTTAGCTATTCTGGACTTGTGCATTTCCATATTAATTCTAGAATAAGTTCTCTATGTCTCCAAAAAAACTTGGAATTTTAATAGGAAATTACATTAAATGTGTAGATCAATTTGGAGAGAATTGATAGCTTTACTGTATTGAATGTTCCATTCCATGAACATGTTATGTTTTTTTCATTTATTTATGCCTCCTTTGATTTCTTTCATCATCATTTTGTTGTTTTAAGCATAGAGAACCTGTACATATTGAGTATATATGTAAATATTTCATTTACTTTGCAACAATTTTAAATAGTATTGTGCTTTTAATTTTGGTTTCCACCTGTTCATTATTAGTATATAGACTTGCAATTGATTTTTCTGTGTTGATCTTGTATCTTCCAATCTTGCTGAACTCATTAGCTTTTGAGGTTTTAGTATTTTTGTTTGTTGTTTTGTAGAGTGCAGTGGAATTTCTGTGTAATAATTATGTCACCTACACATAGAGGTGGTTTTATTCTTTTCTTTACAATTTGTGTACCTTTAATCTCTTAGCCTCATTGTACTGGACAAAACTTCCTGTAAAATATCAAGAGATAAAAGCAGACACCCTTCCCATTCTTAGGGGGAAAGCATTCAGTTTTTCACCATTAAGTATACTATTAGCTCAAAAATATTTGTAGATGTTCTTTTTCAAGTTGAGCCAATTTCCCCTCTATTGCTAACTGCTGACAGTTTTTATCATCAATAAGTGTTGAATTTTGCCAAATATATCTTCTGGATACACTGATATGATCAAATGATATTTCTTCTTTAGACTGTTGCTATGATGGATCACTTTAATTGATTTCCAAATGTTGAAGCAGTCTTGCACATCTGGAATAAAGCACACTTGGTCATGGTGTGTAATTCTTTTATACCTTGTTAAATTCAGTTTACTGATATTTTATTGGGGATTTTTACATCTAAGTTCATGAGATATATTTATCTGTCATTCTTTTTAATGTTACACTGTCTTTGTATGGGTAGCAACAGGATACTGGCCTCATATTTTTGTTGGGAACTGTCCATTCTTCTTTGAATTTTGGGGGGGAAATGTGTAGAATTGATATTACTTGTTCTTTAAATATTTTGTAGAAAGAACTATTTCAGCTTGGTTGAGATTTTTTTATTTTGTAGTTTTCAAGAATCTGTTCTATTTCTTCTAAGTTGTGCAATTTATGAATGCAAAGCTGTTCGGTCTTCCCTACCACCCTTTTAACAGTTAAATGATCTGTAGTGATATTTCCTGCTTTATTTCTAATATTGGTGATTTGTGTCTTTTCTATTATTTAACACTTTTGACAGAGGTTTATCAATTTTATTGATATTTTAGGAAATCGGTTTTTATTTCATTGATTTTTCTTTAATGCTTTCCTATTTTTAATTTTACTTTTATCTTTATTATTTCATTCCTTCTGTATGCTTTAGTTTTTTTGTTCTTTTTTTTCTAGTTTCTTAAAGAACCTAGATTATTGATTTGAGACCTCTCTTCTTGTTTATTATAAACATTTAGTACTATGCATTTATCTCAGTATTACTTAATTGCATTCTCTATGCTTTCTTATGTTTATTTTTATTTTCACCTAGTTCTAAGTATTTCTATTTTTAATTTCCCTAGAGAGAATTTATGCTCTTGATCTGTAGCACTAGAGAAGACTCTTGAGAGTCCTTGGACAGCAAGTAAATCAAACCAGTCAATCCTAGAGGAAATCAACCCTGAATATTCATTGGAAGGACTGATGCTGAAGCTGCAATACTTTGGCCATCTGCTGACTCATTGAAAAAGACCCTGATGCTGGGAAAGATTGAGAGCAGAAGGAGAGAGGGGAAACAGAGGATGAGATGGTCGGATGGCATCATTAACTCAAAGACATGAGCTTGAGCAAACTCCAGAAGATAGTGAAGGACAAGGAAGCCTGGTGTGCTGCATTCCATGGAGTCGCAGAGTCAGACACAACTTAGTGACTAAACAACAGAGTTTCTCTTTTACTAATGGATTATGTGGTAATGTATTGTTTAATTTTCAAGTATTTGGAAATGTTCCTGTTGTCTTTCTGTTATTGACTTTTAATTTAATTTCATTATGGTCAGAGAACATAAATGTATCATTTCAACTCTTTTACATTTGTTAAGGTTTGTTTTATGGCCCTGGATACAGTCTGTATACTGATTGTTTAGTAGAGGCTTGGAAAAATGTTTTATCTAATGTTGTTGGGTGGAGTGCTCAATATATACCAATTAGATGCTGTTAATGGATTGTACTGTTTAGATCTATATCCTTGATGATTTTTTTTTCTAGCAGTTCTATCAGGTGCTAGGAGGGACATATTGGAATCCCCAACTATACCTGTGGGTTGGTCTCTCCTCCCCACAACTCTATCAGTTTTTGCTTCATGTATTTATTTTGAGGTTCTGTTGTTTGATGAATAGACATTTAGGATCATTATGTCTTCCTGGTGGATTTATCCTTGTGTCACTATCTAATGTCTCCTGTCTCTTGTAATTTTTTTATTCTGAGGTCTACTTTATTGGATGTTAATGACTAATTCCAGCTTTTTAAAAGTAACCTTTGCATGGTATACCTTTTCCTACACTTTTACTTTCCATCAACTCATGTCATTGAATTTGAAGTGAGTCTCATATTAACAGCATATAATTGGGTCATTTTTAAAACCTGTTCTGCCAATCTCTGTCTTTTATTCAGACCACTTACGTTTTCTGTTATCATGGATATGTTAGAGCTTAAGTCTGCCATTTTATTATTTGTTTTCTGTTTGTTACCTCTGGCTGTCTGTGTATGGTCAAGCCACTCAAGATGTTCTCTTGTTGTGTGTAATTCCCTGCTCAACCAGTGCTTGCTTAATCCACACCCTACCCACATTACTGGCCTCCCTATAAATATGCTCCAGGCCCCAGCTAGTGATCATCTTACCAAAAGTGCTGTGAGAAACATGTTCCTCTGCTAGTTTCCCCAGTAACTGATAAGCCAATATGACACTAATTCTTCCTATAACTGGTAACTTCCTCCTGCCCCTGGGAACAAAGAATTCCACCACGACATGCCTGCTGTCTCCACACAAGGTGAGGTGTCACTCCAAGACCTTCCTTCAGACATGTAAGATCCCCCTATCCACTAAACTATTGATATCTCTGTTGCTGACTCTTTCTTTGGTTTTGAATCTGGCCAAGTACAGGCCTTGTAGACCTGTGGAGTGCAGCCCAACACTGTCATTCCTGTTTCTTTTTTCTTCCCTTGTTTATTACTCGAATATTAAAAAAAAATATTTTAATTAGAGGTTAATTACTTTACAATATTGTGGTGGGTTTTGCCATGGTGATTCTATCTTAAATTATTTATAGTGTTTCTGAGTGTATAACTTTGTATAGTCTTCATAGAGGTTACTCTGTGTAATGCAATATGCATATGTGACTTATAATCCACTGGTTTCAACATTTTAGCACTTTGAAGTGTGAAAATTGTATTTCCATTGAACCTCCTTTACTTTCCCCATATTTAAAATATCATTGTCTTGAATATTTGCTGATATTATCAAGATAATTTTGCTCTATTTATAAAATTCAAGAAGAAAAAATAATCTATGCTATGCATGTATACCTTTAGAACTTTAAGATACATATCATTCACTATATCCACATATCATTCACTAAGATACCATATAATTCATTCATTCAAAGTGTACAATTCAATACTTTTTAGTACAACAGGGTTGTGTGACAACCATCACAATCAATTTTAGAATATTTTTGTTCCTCTAGAAGGAAACCTTGTACTCATTACTGGTCACTCTCCATCCCTCAAAACTCCCTCCACCTCTACCAAACCCAGGAGTCACCAATATATTCATTTGCTGTCTCCATAGATTTGCTTTTCTGGACATTTCACATAAAAGGAATCATACCATCTGCAGCTTTTTTTTTCTTTCTTTCTTTTTTTTTTTTCTGCTTAATAAACAGGCATACCTTTGAGGTTTATTGAGCTTCACTTTATTGTGTTTCACAGATATTGCTTTTTTTTTTTTTTTTTTTTTTACAAATTGAAGTCTTGTGGCATCTCTGCATTGAGCAAGCATATCAGCACCATTTTCTACAGCATTTGCTCACTTTGTGTTTCTGTATCACATTTTGGTATTTCTCTCAACATTTCAAACTTTCTCATTATTACTGTATTTGTTATGGTGATCTGTGATAAAATTTTGATGTTACCATTGCACAAAGATTACAATTCACTGAAGGCTAGATAAAGGTTAGCATATTTTAGCAATAAACTATTTTAAAATTATGGTATGTATTTTTTAAACATAATGCTATTGCACAGTTAAGACTAGAGTATAAACCTAACTTTTATATGCACTGGGGAACCAAAAAAAAATCATGTGACTTCCTTTTATTGCAATATTCACTTTATTGTGATAGTCTGAAATTAAACTTGTAGCATCTGTGAAGTAGGCCTGTACTATTTTCAAGGTTTATTCATATTGTAGCATGTATCATTACTTCATTATTTTCTATTTCTGAGCAATATTCCATTGTATGAATATAGTACATTTTACTTATGTATCAGTCAGTGGACATTTGGGTTTTCTCTACTTGCTGGCGATAATGTACAATGCTGTTGTAAATATTCATGTACAAGACTTTGTGTAGATGTATGTTTTTATTTTTCTTTGATATATATCTAGAAGTGGAATTGTTAAGTCATATCAGGTCATTAGTTCATTTTTAAATTGAGTTATTTGTCTTTTATTATTGATTCTGTTACAAGTTCTTTTTATAATCTGGATAAAAGTCTTTTATGAGGTATATGATTTGCAAATATTTTCTCTCATTTTGTGGGTTGCCTAGTCACTTTCTTAATAATACCATTCACAGTACAAAATATTTTAATATTGATGAATCTAATTTATCTGTTCTTCGTTTGTTATTTGTTTGTTTGTGTATGTGTGTGTGTGTCACATCTAAGAAACCATTGCCTAACCCAGGGTCACAAATGCTTACTCCTATGTTTTATTGTAAGAGTATTATTGTTTTATCTCTCACATTGTATATGATCCATTTTGAGTTAATTTTTGTGTATGGTGTGAAGAAGTCTAATTCACTTGCATGTGGATAACCACTCTTTCTAATGCCATTTGTTTAAAAGACTTTTTTTCCTACTGATCTTTTTTGCACCCTTGTTGAAAAATCAGTTAATTACATATATAATGGTTATTTTCTGCGCTCCTAAATTGATTCCATTGATCTATATGTTTATCCTTATGCCGCTCTCTGGGCTTCACTGGTGGCTCCGATGGGAAAGAATCTGCCTGCAATATGGGAGACCTGGGTTCATTTCCTGGGTTGGGAAGAACCCCTGGAGGAGAGCATGACAGGCCACTCCAGTATTCTTGCCTGGATAATCCCCATGGACACAGGAACCTGGTGGGATACATGGGGTCGCAAAGAGTTGGACACAACTGAGAGGCTAAGCACAGCACACAGCATGCCACTGTCTTAATGTTGCTTTGTAATAAGTTTAGAAATTAGGAACTGTGAGTCTTCCAACTTTATTCTTTACTTTAGCTATACTGACTCCCTTTAATTTTTACATGAATTAAAAAATTGTATTAAATATGCAGACCAATTTGGAAGAGGATCAGGGGAGAATGGAGAGTGTCTGATAATGTGTACAAATGCTGTTTTGGAGGTTATTTAAATATTCTAAAAGTGATTCTGGTGATAGTTTCACAACTCTGTTAATATACAAATACATTGACTTGTACACTTTACTTTGGATGAATTTTATAGTATTTGAATTACATTTCAATAAAGATACTTAATTAAAACAGTAAATCTAATAATAAAATTTGGAATTTGACCATAGCAAACTTAAAATATTAAAGAAGCCAAATGTTAAATCTAAAACTCATTGAAATATTCAAGTTCAATATGAAACCAAATGATAGTGTTGAAACTCAATGTGAAAGTCCTAAACTGGTTGCAATTAGTAATTGTAAGCAAAGAGCCCAATGACACAATTGAGAAATGGCAATACAGCATAGCATGAAGGCTAAAGTTCAATATTTAGTCAGCTGCTACATTTATATTAAAGTTTTCCTCAATGGTGAAAAATTGAAAGCATTTCCCCTAAAGTCAGGAACAAGACAAGGGTGCCCACTCTCACCACTACCATTCAACATAGTTTTCAAAGTTTTGGCCACAGCAGTCAGAACAGAAAAAGAAATAAAAGGAATTCATATTGGAAAAGAAGAAGTAAAACTCTCACTGTTTCAAGATGACATGATCTTCTACATAGAAAACCCTAAAGACTCCACCAGAAACTTAATAGAGCTAATCAAGGAATATAGTAAAGTTGCAGGATATAAAATCAACATACAGAAACCCCTTGCATTCCTATACACTAACAATGAGAAAACAGAAAGAGAAATTAAGGAAACAATTCCATTCACCATTGCAACAAAAAGAATAAAATACTTAGGAATATACCTACCTAAAGAAACAAAAGACGTATATATAGAAAACAATAAAACACTGATGAAAGAAATCAAAGAGGACACAAATAGATGGAGAAATATACCATGTTCATGTATTGGAAGAATCAATATAGTGAAAATGAGTATACCACCTAAAGCAATCTATAGATTCAATGCAATCCCTATCAAGCTACCCACGGTATTTTTCAGAGAACTAGAACAAATAATTTCACAATTTTCATGGAAAAACAAAAAATCTCGAATAGCCAAAGCTATCTTGAGAAAGAAGAATGGAACTGGAGGAATCAGCCTGCCTGCCTGTCTCTACTACAAAGCCACAGTCATCAAGACAGTATGGTATTGGCACAAAGACAGAAATATAGATTAATGGAACAAAACAGAAAGCCCAAAGATAAATCCATGCACCTATGGACACCTTATCTTTGACAAAAGAGGCAAGAATATACAATGGAGAAAAGACAATCTCTTCAACAAGTGGTTCGAGAAAATTGGTCAACCACATGTAAAAGAATGAAACTAGATCACTTTCTAACACCATACACAAAAGTAAACTCAAAGTAGATTAAAGATCTAAATGTAAGACAAAAAACTGTAAAACTCCTAGAGGAAAACATAGGCAAAACACTCTCCCACATAAATCACAGCAGGATCCTCTATGACCCACCTCCCAGAATATTGGAAATAAAAGCAAAAATAAACAAATGGGACCTAATTAAAATTAAAAGCTTCTGCACAACAAAGGAAACTATAAGCAAGGTGAAAAGACGGCCTTCAGAATGGGAGAAAAAAATAGCAAATGAAGTAATGGACAAAGAATTAATCTCAAAAATATACAATCAATTTCTGCAGCTCAATTCCAGAAAAACAAACGACCCAATCAAAAAGTGGCCAAAGAACTAAACAGACATTTCTCCAAAGAAGACATGCAGTTGGCTAACAAACACATGAAAGATGCTCAACATCACTCATTATCAGAGAAATGCAAATCAAAACCACAATGAGGTACCATTTCACGCCAGTCAGAATGGCTGCGATCCAAAAGTTTATAAGCAATAAATGCTGGAGAAGGTGTGGAGAAAAGGGAACCCTCTTACACTGTAGGTGGGAATGCAAACTAGTATAGCCATTATGGAGAACAGTGTGGAGATGCCTTAAAAAGCTGGAAATGGAATTGCTATATGACCCAGCAATCCCACTGCTGGGCATACACACCAAGGCACCCAGAATTGAAAGAGACACATGTACCCCAATGTTCATCTCTGTTTATAATAGCCAGGACATGGAAGCAACCTAGATGTCCATCAGCAGACGAATGGATAAGAGATCTGTGGTACATATACACAATGGAATATTACCCAGCCATTAAAAAGAATACATTTGAATCAGTTCTAATAGGGTGGATGAAACTGGAGCCTATTATACAGAGTGAAGTAAGCCAGAAAGAAAAACACCAATACAGTATGCTGCTGGTGCTGCTGCTGCTAAGTTGCTTCAGTCATGTCTGACTCTGTCCGACTCCATAGACGGCAGCCCACCAGGCTCCACCATCCCAATACAGTATACTAACACATATATATATATATGGAATTTAGAAAGATGGTGACAGTAACCCTGTATGCAAGACAGCAAAAGAGACACAGATGTATAGAACAGTCTTTTGGACTCTGTGGGAGAGGGAGAGGGCAGGATGATTTGGGAGAATGGCATTGAAACGTATAATATCATATGTGAAACAAATTGCCATTCCAGGTTCGATGCATGATACAGGGTGCTTGGGCCTGGTGCACTGGGATGACCCAGAGGGATGGTATGGGGAGGGAGGTGGGAGGGGGGTTCAAGATGGGGAACACATGTACATCCATTGTGGATTCATGTCAATGTATGGCAAAACCAATACAATATTGTAAAGTAAAAAAAAAAAAAATTAATTAATTAATTTTAAAAAAGAAAAAGAAAAAAGAAATAAAGTTTTGTAATATGCATAAACATTTTTGTTGTTTTTTTTTTTTGGTGTAACTTTTGTTTACCAGATGTAAATTTATTCAAGGATTCAACATCAATAGATTCATCCATTTTGGTACTCATTGAAAATGAGCAGTTATTTTCATGCTCATTGTAATAAAGCAATTGTAATGGAAATTCAGTTTAGTAAAATCACAACTCTTTTTGTATTTAAAATTTTAATTGAAATATTTTTATGGCAAAACCAATACAATATTGTAATTAACCTCCAATTAAATTTTTAATTGAAACGTTGAAGTGAGTTAGCAACAACAAAAAAAACAGAATTATTAAGTTAAAATAATATGATTTTAATTTTTCATGTCAGTGAAATTATTTGGTATATGTATGTTCATCATATGTTGCCAGTCTTAACTAGTCCACAAGGTATGCAAGAAAACTGAACTATTTCACACCTGCCCTTGCTTGCCTAAAATAGTAGCTGATAAAGATCATATTTTCTGTTTTAACTAGGCGCTTATATAGTCCTCCTCAATTCCAGCAAGTTACTTTGTAGGGGTTTACCTGGCTTACTCAAAGTGGAGTCTCACGTCTATCTAGTCAAGCAAGAAAAAAGAAACTCCCCATTCAGCACTGCCTGAAAAATGCATAGCCCAATGTTCATTGAATATTGTCCAATCATATAAAAATCCCAGGCATATGCACTGACCTCTGGCAACAATTCAAGTGCTTCTAATAGAGGAATGCTTCTCAAAGTGTGGACACAGTACCACAGGTAGTCCACAAGAAAATTTTGGGGGAATACATTGGCAAGTATTCTAATATTTATTTAAGTGTGCTATGAAAAATAAATAATTAGCATGTCAGTATTGTACCAAGTATTACTTGTTTAAGATAAGTAAAAATATGCAGAATTATTAGTAATTCTTTACTTAGAATACCATCTCTCTTGTATTGTCTTTACCTCCCTTTGCTTCTTACTCTGATGCCTTATTTTGCACATTATCACATCTCAGATTATATTGTAATTTTTGTAGGCACACCTATCTCTGTAATAGATTGGGAGTTCCTTAAGGACAGAGCAAAATCTTTGTATCCTCAGTGCCCCTCAGTGCCTAATGCAATGGCTGGGCCCTGGGAAGTACTCAGTTAATATTTGTGGAATGAATGAATGTGGATTAGAGCTGTGGTCAGGATAATTACATTCTATGAGCATTGGTCTAGCAGCTATTTCACAGTTGGGGCTAAGGTAGCACTGTGTCTCAAAGAGAACTGGAAATTTAAAACTGCAAGACAGGAAACCAAACATAATTAATTCTCTATCAAATTAATTACATTAGAAAATTTTTTATGCTGAGTTTTCTTATAGTGATGAATTTCTGAATTATGATTCAAAAGCAGAACTACTGGATAAAATAAAGGTTGAAAGAACTGAAATGTAAATAAAAGAGAACAGGCTCCAGAGTCAAGCTTATATGAGTTTGAATTCTGGCAATTCAACAATTGCTAACTGTATCACGTGTAAACTGAGGACCAGAGATAATTCATATAAAGCCTAATAGTACCTGACACATATACAAACTCTTCCTGGTGGCTCATTGGTAAAGAATCCACCTTCCAATGCAGGAGTTGGGGGTTCTATCCCTGGATCTGGAAGATGCCCCAGAGTAGGAAATGGCAATCCATTCTAGTACTCTCACCTGGGAAATCCCATGGACAGAGGAGTCTGGTGGGCTATAGTCCATAGGGTTGAAAAAAAGTTGGACATGACTTAGCGACTAAACAACACCTGGCACATAGTAAGCTTCCAATAAATAGTAGCTGGCATTATTAATTTTATCTAGAGAAAACTACGGAGAAGGTGATGGCACCCCACTCCAGTACTCTTGCCTGGAAAATCCCGTGGACGGAGAAGCCTGGTAGGCTGCAGTTCATGGGGTCACGAAGAGTCGGACACGACTGAGTGACTTCATTTTCACTTTTCACTTCATGCATTGGAGAAGGAAATGGCAACTCACTCCAGTGTTCTTGCCTGGAGAATCCCAGGGACGGCGGAGCCTGGTGGGCTGCCGTCTCTGGGGTCGCACAGAATCGGACACGACTGAAGTGACTTAGCAGCAGCAGAGAAAACTAGGAAATATCTTACTAATAATCTCTAAGTAGTGACTCAAGAAGGTCTGACCCAAGAGAAAAATATAAAGAAGTTCCCCCTCTCATCCTGCTCTCATTCCCACCTCAATCCCTCTCATGATAGTGTAGTGATTATTACCTTTCCAACTTATGTCAAGAACTAATCTAAAGCACAGTTGGTCTCTCTCCCTGAAGTTCCTGGTATAGATCTTCCTTATACAAGGAAATAAATCATTTTCTAATTCACACTCCTGGTGGCAAGAAAATAATTGTTTATAATTAAGAAGGTTTTTCATCTAGTTTCTACCAGGTTAGACTAAATCACAACACTGTCAAACCAGGAAAGTACTTAATTAAGCAGAAGAGGTGACAATAAATCAGTGTACTTTGAAAAATTATAGGCCCAAAGTTGAAGTCGAAAACCTGATTTATATTCTCAACTTACTTAAAAATCTTAGATGAGTTGCTTCATTGTTCTAGACCTCAGTTTCTTCACTTATAGATGATAAGTTCTATGCTGACACAACTGACTTATATTTTGGGAAAAACTAAACTGTATCCCCAATCACTCTTTTAAAAAAGTAAAGTCCAGAGGACTGAATAAATATTCAAATATAAAAAGTGAAACTATATAATTCTAGACAGAAGTATAAATGGATAAGTTTATAATTTTGGCATGGTGAAGTTTTAAAAATATAGCCAATAAGTTATATAGAAAAAGTGATAAGACTACATAAAAAACTTAAATCTTTTGTTTGGAATAAACCTACCACTATAAAAAGTTCAAAAGATGAAAGAGAAAAATCAAATAGAAAAATAAAGGATACGGTCAAATATTCACACACAAAAATACAAATGACCATCAAACATATATAAAGATGTTCTTCATTCATAGCTAAAGATATGGAAAATTAATACATTTTAAGACACTAAGTGCCGGCCAAGATAAAAGAAGTGGGCATGTGTTTGTGTTGGTGAGCTTATAAAGTAGTGCTTCTCTCCAGTGCTGATGTTTGCTACCTGTCTCCGAGGCACTTCTATTCCAGTTATTATCAGAAATATGCCTCTTACAGTATTTCCACTACCTAATTTGGCATTCCAGAGCCACATTTCATTCTGGGACACTATGTGCAAATAGTGTCTGGTCTCACTATCGCATTTCTTATCACTGCCTCTGCCTTGAGAAAAGTTCAAAGTCTCCTACAGTATGGCTCTTTTTTTCTCTTCTACTCTTTGGGACATGTTCTTCCCTTTGATAAGGGACTTCCCAGGTGGCTCAATGATAAAGAATTTGCCTGCAAAACAGGGATTCGATCCCTGGATCAGGAAGATCTCCTATAGAAGGAAATGGCAACCCACTCCAATATTCTTGTCTAGAAAATCCAATGGACAGAGGATCCTGGCAGGCTACAGTTCATGAGGTCACAAGAGAGTTGAACAAGACTTAGAGACTAAGCAACAACTTCCCTTTGATAAACAAGTTCTACAATTCCAAGAACTTAGCCAGTGTAGTTCTCAAATCATAGCCATCAGTCACTGGCTGAGGGGAAGAAACACAAAATTTGGTTAAATTCTTGAATTGAAAAAATATATATACAAATTAATGTTTAAAGAAATTATCCTGCCACAAATATTTTAAATATAAAATTAAGATGATTAAATACAATAGGATGCTACTTTAATGGGCAAAAGTTAGCATAAACTTACAAAATAATGTTTGTATTTAAGAGCTACACAAATAATGTTTTTCACAGAATAAAACATGCCTAATGAAGCAAAATAGCATGTATTACTTTCTAAAAATCTCCAGTGTGGGCCTTATCCAGGAGAAATCAAGTGCTGAGTGACAATTACAATGAATTTAGAAGTAAACTAGAACATAAAAACAAAAGGAGACTGAGGGAGTAATTCTATTTTCCCTTTAATTTGAATCAGCAATGAATACTATACATGAAAGAGATTAAACAAAATATAATCCAACAAATAAACTATTGGCATTTTTTTTAATATCTTCTTATTTGCATTTAGACAATTTAACACTGAAACCAAGGGAAGAAACTCGAAAGATATACTTAGTTTACTTACAATAATAAATATACATGTAAGTGTAGATTTATACTATTGTCACTAAAATTATAAAAATTGAGCCTTTCCATTTGCTTGAATGGTTACTCACTTCAGTATAAGTTAAAATTTCCCAGGTTTTAAGTAAATGGGAAATATGTGAAGCATGTCAGCTATTGTTTAACAAACAGATTGAACAAAAACAGGATAGGAACAAACAAACAAAAAGGATGATTCCTTGAAAAATAAGTAATAGGGAAAACCTTGCAGTAAATGTTTTCCTCCAGGTCCTTAGAATTTAAGAAGACAGACATGTATAAATAATCTCCTCAAAATGACTCTTTAAAGATTATTTCTTAATGATTCTTCTTCAGTGGATCTTATTTTCTCTATTCTTCCTTGCACTCTTTCTTAACTGACTTTTACTGAAAATAGGCTCTAATCTCAACTGGACAGCATAGGATATTTATCAACTATTTTTTATTAATTATTTTTTTGGAGAAGGGGAACACTCTGCGTGGCTTGTGGAATTTTAGTTCACTGGCCAGGGATTGAAATTGAGGCACCTAGCCTTAACCACTTGGCCACGAGGAAATTTCCTATTAATTTTTTATAAATTATTTTTATAAGGATAACCAGCATAAGTGAGCTTTCTAATGAGATGGAAGAAGCTTGGAACATTAAGGTAAATTAAAATATAAAACACCAAAATATACTTGTTTTAAACTAAAGATGTCACACACCTTGTAGAAGTGTCCCAATATACATCTTAGTAGTTTATAAGCTATGGATTAATATCTATGTTTTTGTAAGACAAGGCTGATGCTAAACTATCAGAAAATTTTTAAGATTTTAAAAGTCTCATATTTCATGCAAAAATAGATATTCAGTTCATTTCATTTGCTCATTCGTGTCTGACTCTTTGCGACCCCATGGACTGCAGCATGCCAGGCCTCCCTGTCCATCACCAACTCCCGGAGTTTACTCAAACTCATGCCCTTTGAGTTGGTAATACCATCCAACCATCTCATCCTCTGTCATCCCCTTCTCCTCCCGCCTTCAATCTTTCCCAGCATCAGGGTTTTTTTCAAATGAGTAGATATTAACAATACCAAAACCACAAAGTACAGTAGATCAGTTTAGTTCAGTCACTCAGTCCTGTCTGACTCTTTGTGACCCCATGAATCGTTGCATGCCAGGCCTCCCTGTCCATCACCAACTCCCGGAGTTCACTCAGACTCATGTCCATCGAGTCAGTGATGCCATCCAGCCATCTCATCCTCTGTCGTCCCCTTCTCCTCCTGTCATTTGAAAATTTTCAAAACAAATTGTTTATTAATGACAATGAAGGTTGATTGCTGGACAATTCTCCACAGGACTCTCTAATTTCCCCTGGGTATTAAGCATGCCTACTGCACTTCTGCTGTACAGCAAAGTAAATCAGCTATATGTATACATATATTCCCTCGTTTTTGGATTTCCTTCACATTTAGGTCACAACAGAGCACTGAGTAGAGTTCCTTGTGCTATATAGATTTTTATTAGTTATCTATCATTTTTTTCTCAAGTGTACAGAGAACACTCTTATCATAAATAACTAATTTAAAAAGAGAAATAAGCAAATGTATTTTTTAAAATGAGCCAATAAAATTCTTACTTTGACAATTATATAAACATAAAAATTTTACTTAGGGGTTCCCTGATGGCTCAGTTAGTAACGAATCTGCCTGCAATGCAGGAGACTCTGGTTCAATTCCTGGGTCAGGAAGATCCTCTGGATAAGGGATAGACTACCTACTCCAGTATTGTTGGGCTTCCCTTGTGACTCAACTGGTAAAGAATCCACCTGCAATGCAGGAGACCTGGGTTCAATCCCTGGGTTGGGAAGACTCCCTGGATGGAAAGGCTATCCACTCCAGTATTCTGGCCTGGAGAATTTCATGGGGTCACGAAGAGTTGGACATGACTGAGCAACTTTCACTTAAAAAAAAATTTACTTAAGGAACAATTTCTCAATTTTAGAAAAATAGTTTTAAAGTTAGGGAATTCTTCAGGATATATATATATATATATATATATATATATATAGAGAGAGAGAGAGAGAGAGTGCAGAGTGCTTACAAAATATTTATGCAAGGAAAAATAAATATATACAATTTTAAGTCAATATGAAGTTGTATGATAGTGGTTGGTGGAAAATACCAAAGCTTGCTTGAGTCATATGAGTGATACAATTTAAAGTCTATAGTTTAACAAGAAGGTAGAATATTTTATGACTGAAATGTTTGGAGAAGACTTTTGTCAAAGAAGTGGTAATTTTACTTGGGTCTGAACTACTTGATAGACATTTGATAAGCAAAGGTATAAGAGAATAGGACTTCAATCGGAGGTAATAATATAGCAAAGGAAAAAAGCCTTGGACAGATTGGTTTCTACAAAAGACTATCATAGTTAATGATTGAAAAGAAGAACATGAGGGTGGTGTTCAGAAATTAGAGAAATATTTCAACCTTAGAAAATTTTCTAATGCATGCATGACTATTTTTTCAATCGGATAAGATACAAACCACAGATGCAACAGGTTAGACCAGAAGAAAGGGAAATTGACCAAAAAGAAAAATTGCTGACAAACTTAAGAGGAATCTTAGAGTCCACTGACCTGCACATTTTTCCTTTGCCTTCAAACTAAGCCTTGCCTCCCAAGATTCCTCATGATCATTTGTTTCAATTCACTTGGACTAGGCATTCTGTTCCCCAAACAAGCACACAGTTTTCCTGCCTCTGCATTTGCTGTAACAGTTTATCGAATAGTTCAGAGCCAAGTCAAATACTACCTCCTCAACAAAAAACTTCTCCAATGATCTCAGTCCTAAATGATAGTTTCCTTCTGTTTTATTATTAAATTTAGATTGTACCACTCACATGATACAAGCAACTTTTTGATTTATAAATATGTGTGCATCTGCTTGCTTTATCCTAAATTTTTAAGGGCAGAAACCGTGATGCAACTTTGCATACCTCAGAGTTTCATAGGCTAGTCCATAAATAGAAAATTCAACTCACAAAATAATGCTAAATGCAAATTTGTTGAATGTGTTCCAGTGTTGACACATTTTTTACTCCTTTCATGCTTCTCCTTATCCTTATGAAGCAATCCTTATACTGAACCCAAATTTTGTGTTACATTCTAACTTTTGGTAAATAAAATGATTGAAACATATCTAGGTTCACCCAAAAATGCCTTCACCAAAAACCACTGCAATATTGTAAAGTAATTATCCTCCAATTAAAATAAATAATTTTTTTTAAAAGAAAAAGAAAAAAAGAGGCATCTAGAGAATCTAGGGATGATCCCAATAACTGTGGGGAAAGGAAAAATTTAAATGTCTTTCTGATTTACATACTTGAATCAGAACACATTGAGGTTGGAGGAGAGAAACTGAGCTGCAGTCAGTCTTTACTACCTGATCTGTTTAATTCCACACTGTAGGTGCTGGGGAAGAATGGGCAATGGTAAAAATGATCAGTTCTTCTCTTAGGCTGCATTTTAGTTTGAAGGGATTGTTTGGTATTCTATAGCAGCTATGAATATTTCTTTTTTAAATTGATGATTCTAACTTTTAATCCACACGAACACAAATGGATTTCTTCTTTTAAGTAACTGTTCAAAAGGTTAATTTCCTTTTTTGATCAACCTTTCAGCATAGGGATATCAGCTGTTGTTGGAACATAGTTAAACCCAGTTCAGTTTAGTTCAGTTCAGTCGCTCAGTCGTGTCCGACTCTTTGCGACCCCATGAATTGCAGCACACCAGGCCTCCCTGTCCATCACCAACTCCTGGAGTTCACTCAAACTCACGTCCATCGAGTCAGTGATGCCATCCAGCCATCTCATCCTCTGTCGTCCCCTTCTCCTCCTGCCCCCAATCCCTCCCAGCATCAGAGTCTTTTCCAATGAGTCAACTCTTCACATCAGGTGGCCAACGTACTGGAGTTTCAGCTTTAGCATCATTCCTTCCAAAGAACACTCAGGGCTGATCTCCTTCAGAATGGACTGGTTGGATCTCCTTGCAGTCCAAGGGACTCTCAAGAGTCTTCTCCAATACCACAGTTCAAAAGCGTCAACTCTTCAGCGCTCAGCTTTCTTCACAGTCCAATTAGCTGTTACTAAAAACCAAACCAAGGCATTCTGAGAAAGTGGTTCAAAATCCTACATTTTTGCCCATTATTATCTTCAAGGACCCTATTCACCAATCTGCACCCCCATTCTAACAAACTTTAGGGCTCACTAACTACCTTTGGAAAGCAAATCAAAGCCTCTTTTAGAGCAGAAAGCCACCTAAAGATAACTAGGACTAGGGTGAGGTTAGGGGGCACTCAGGCACAAATTACAAGGGGCACCCCAAAACTCAATAATAAAGATAAATGTTTAATGCACTACTTTAAAGAGCTAAAGTTTTGTGTGTTTTTTTTTAATTCTATGATAAACAAAATATCAATTTTAAATAAAAACAAGATTCTACCTTACACTTGTGGGGCTTCCCAAGTGGTGCTAGTGGTAAAGAACTCACCTCCCAATGCATGTTACATCCCTGGGTCAGGAAGATCCCTTGGAGGAGGGCATGGGTATCCACTCCAGTATTCTTGCCTGAAGAATCCCATGGACAGAGAAGCCTGGCGAGCTACAGTCCATAGGGTCGGAAAGAGTCGGACATGACTGAAACGACTTAGAACATATGCACTCTACACTTGATGATTCAGCTCAATGGCCTCATCCTAATCTCCTAAGTCTGGGGCACATCCTTAAATTTGCACCAGAAGTGAGTGCTTTAATTGCTTTATCCTCTGTGCCCTAAACACTTTCATGTATGGTATCTTCCCGAGTTCCTTCACTAAATGCCACCTTTGGATTCATAATCCATTGTATCAGCCTTTTTCCTTTAGATAGTCTTTGTTATTACCTCACACAGAGTCCCATTGAATTATTGGTGAACTCTCACCAAGTGGGATAGTGGTATCTATCATATGTCCCCACCTTCAGGTTCCTCTTGCTCTTACAGTTCCAAGTTTTGAGGTTCTCCATCTGTGAAAGATGCCCCGTTTTGGCACCCTGATCCTGCCAGGACCACAATTCTGGTGTGGCACAAAGTCCCCACAACCTGAGAAACAGCTCCACTCTTTTCTACTTTCTGAACGAGTACTCCTCTCATGTCATCTATATCCTCCTGCCAAAGGTAGAATGGAAAGACTGGAGCCTAGGCCCAGTCCTGTCTGAAAAGCACTTTCCTTCCAGGAAGAAACTTTTGTAGACCGTGGAGAAAGCAAGTGTAGTGACTTTCTCCTGTTATTACTACATAAAGGAAAAAAAAGAAAAGAGAACCAATAAGGACAATCCCAGCTTTCCCACCAGCTTTATGCTTCAGACCTTTGTGTCCACTAAGTCAAGGTGTTCCTCTACCCCACCAGCAGTTGGAGCAGGCAGCCTTCGAGGGCTTCGAGAGTCGGTGGGCCACGCCCCCTGGGCTGGTCACTCCCCTTATTGGTCTGACAGCCTGTCACTCCAATTTGGCTCCCACTTCTGCTAACCATTCACGTAGCTTGGTTGTATCTTGGTGCGTTTAATGTTGCCAATAACGAGAGGTTTGTTTTTTTGGGGGGGCGGGGAGGGGGGAAGCAAGTACAGGTCGTACTTTAATTAGTTCATTGAAAACTCAGTTGCTCTCTGAGCGGTCGTGTAGAGACTGCTTTCAGCTTTTTTTCTGCTGACTGCTAAGATCTATAGAGAGCTACAACAATGCCCAAAAGAAAGGTAAGTGAAATAGGAAGATAGAAGGGGTATTAGCGAATGAAATATATATTTCCTAATCGGCAGACTTTTTAAAAAAGCATTTTGGCTTCTAGTTCGATTTTGTGAGGTGCCTAAGGGGAGGGAAGGGCAAATATCGGTTAGTATAAGGTTGAGGATGGTCTTTCACGCAACTAGTAGTTCACTTTTGGCTTGTTTTGTTTAAGGGAAAGAATCGCTTGAGAGGTGTCTCCGCGCTGAATTACAAACAGCCATAGCGCTGTGCTGTCGCTTCCTACCCCACCCCCTTTCCTCCGCTTACCCTATTGGAGAACTCTTCTTCCAACTACACTTTCAGGCACTAATTTTCTCCTCAGCCTCCAGCTTTCCCCCGGGAACCATCCCGTTTTGGGGAACGAAGGCCATGGCTTTCTCCCGTATGTATTTGCCTTTGTTCTTCCCGTTTTCTTTTTCTTTTCTTTCTTTTTTTTTTTTCCCTCCTCCACTTCTTGTCAAGCCAGATGGCTTTGCAGTGGTAATCCTGCGCCATCAGGCGGCGCAGACTTCAAACTGTCCTGAAGAAGGTAAAGATTCACCGTTGTAATAGCAACTTTAGGCCCGAGAGGTCTGGGACTCTCCAAGCTCACTGTCTAAAGGTGGAAGAATGATAAGAGAAATGCGTCAGATAAACTATTGCTGATCTTGGGGTAGCGTGGATTTGCTCACTTTAGACACGAAGAATTGATAGGAGCTATTCAAGGGCTGCTGCTGCTCCTGCTGCTGCTAAGTCGCTTCAGTCGTGTCTGACTCTCTGCGACCCCATAGACGGCAGCCCACTAGGCTCCTCTGTCCCTGGGATTCTCCAGGCAAGAACACTGGAGTGGGTTGCCATTTCCTTCTCCAATGCATGAAAGTGAAAAGTGAAAGTGAAGTCGCTCAGTCGTGCCCGACTCTGAGCGACCCCATGGACTGCAGCCTACCAGGCTCCTCCTGGTCTCCTGCAAACCCTCACTTAAAAAATCATGACTCCTGCCTTGGACAAGAAAGAAATCACATTCGGTGTTGATTTGTTTGTTTGTTGGGGAGCGGGGTCCCTTAGAAGTGAAATCGATAGCTGTTTTGTTGCTTGATAAAATTGTAAAATACTGTGCTATTGTAAGGCGTTATGATTTTAAGTATCATTCCTCTCTATTCGTTTGTCTTCCCTATTTTTAGAAATAGGAATAAGACTGAAATTCCCCGGTGCTCTGAGGCTGTATGACTCATGCACTAGCTTAGTAATTCCCAGTCTAAAAGGACAGAAAGCAATGGTTTCTAATCACCAACCCCCTTCCTGTGATTCCCGCCGCTGCGCTTTTCTAGGCTTGTGCGATGGATCTTGCGATTTTACAGAGCTGACAGCAACCTTGTAGCAGGTAGTGGCGGGAAGTTTTAAAATCCGCAGCCGGCTTCTCAATAAAATGCACTGACGTTGTAACAAAGAGGTAACCCCCCCGCTCCGCCGCAAAGCATTGTGGGGATTGTAGTTCTTGTCTCCAGAACGTGGAGGCGATAAGCGAGCGTCAGATAAGTACAATTATATCTCAAGCATGAGGCTAAACAGACGGGAAAATTGCATGAAGCTCCGCCCTACATTCTGCTCGCCCTCCCTCATCCTGTTTGGCTTTAACACGGGCTACAACAGGTGGATTTTAAAATTAAAGTTTGTTTTTAGGAGATAGTTTATACAAAAGGATGAAATTGACTATCAGTTGTATAAACATGTCTTGGGAATTCATTTGCATCTTGGTGTACATTTGCACCTAGATAGCATATTCAAAAGCAGAGACATTACTTTGCCAACAAAGGTCCGGCTAGTCAAGGCTATGGTTTTTCCTGTGGTCATGTATGGATGTGAGAGTTGGACTGTGAAGAAGGCTGAGCGCCAAAGAATTGATGCTTTTGAACTGTGGTGTTGGAGAAGACTCTTGAGAGTCCCTTGGACTGCAAGGAGATCCAACCAGCCCATTCTGAAGGAGATCAGCCCTGGGATTTCTTTGGAGGGAATGATACTGAAGCTGAAACTCCAGTACTTTGGCCACCTCATGTGAAGAGCTGACTCATTGGAAAAGACTGATGCTGGGAGGGATTGGGGGCAGGAGGAGAAGGGGACGACAGAGGATGAGATGGCTGGATGGCATCACTGACTCGATGGACGTGAGTCTGGGTGAACTCTAGGAGTTGGTGATGGACAGGGAGGCCTGGCGTGCTGCCTTTCATGGGGTCGCAAAGAATCAGACACGACTGAGCGACTGAACTGAACTGAACTGAACTGAGACAGCATGCTACTAGGCAATAACGGGTGGCTACTTGAGCAGAAGTTCAGGAAAAAGTCATAAGCTGTTACATTGCAGACTGCAATCTATAGGCAATATTTTCAGATCTATACATTTATATCAATGACCTTAATTCTGTGTGGTTTTCTCCCCTGTATAGGCTGCAGGTCAAGGTGATATGAAGCAAGAGGTGAGTTTCTTTAGTTTTAGAGTCTGTCTGAAAAAATTCACTTGTTTTATAAAATTGACACATAAGCAACTAAAACCTAAATGCTTGTTAGTGTATTTGTACCATATGAGTACCAATATGGTATGCCAGTGGTATCTCTCATAAATAGTAGGTATTAAAAACTCCAAACTTCTTGGGACTTGGCATGGTATTGTGTTTAAGATCTGGAGAGAGCTTCTTCCTTTTAACTAAATAATTGCTTTGTCGGTTTCCAAGAAAGGGCTTTATTTTCATTTCTAAATATACTGTTACTAGCCATTGTGTTAATTTAGCCTAGCAATTGAAATTTAATTTGGAATTTTTTTCTTAAGCATATGAAGGGTCCAGAGAAGGGAAAAAATCAAAACTTGTATTTTTATTAGTGCAATGATACATTCTAATCAAGCTCACAATACTTGTTAATGACAACATATATATAGTGTTACACTAAATATTTTCACCACAATATAAATATTTCTAGTTTTGTGTATCCATAATTCTCTTAACTGATAATTATTTTTAATTTATAGCCAAAGAGAAGATCAGCCAGATTGTCTGCTGTAAGTAGTCTTTATAAAAATTTTCCCTGTATAGTAAAATGTAATTTTAGACTTCAGAGGATCCTGGACAATGTGAGTCATTTAATACAAGATTTATTTTTGATGTTTTAAGAAAAACTTTCTCACCAAGGAAATATTTTTGTCCTAGTTTTCAGTTTGAACTACACTCGTTTATTTTAATCACAAAGTTGAATTTCAGTTAGTGATCTTTCTTCAATTATGATGTCTTCTCTTTCTTCCCCCATGATTTGCACTTCTTCTTTTTTTTTTTTTTTTTTCAGTTGCCTGTGCCCATTATACCAGATTTGAAGTCCAAAAGAACATCAACTCCAAGGGTAAGTATTCAGCAAGCAATATTGAGAGAAACTTGCTTTTCTTCAGAAATAGTTTTTTGGAAAGGCATACAAGTTGATCATTTTGCTTTGTTTTCTTTTCAGTTAGTCATATATTACATTATTTGTTGTTGTTGTGATTTGGTTGCTAGGTCGTGTCCGACTATTTTGCAATACCATGGGCTGTAGCTCGCCAGGGTCCTCTATCCATGGGATTTCCCAGGCAAGAGTACTGGAGTGGGTTGCCATTTGCTTCTCCAGGGGATCTTCCCAATCCACGGATCAAACCTGCCTCTCCAACATCAGCAGGCAGATACTTTACCACTAAACCACCAGGGAAGCCCCATATTACATTATACATCATACCATATGGTACATGTCAGCCCTTTGAGTAGGAAATATTTGTGTTCTGTGGTTGTCTATTGTATATTAACATTTTCCCTAGGAAGAGACAAAACAAAAATTTAGTTGGATAGGGCCATAAAATGTACATGCTTTTGAATTCATACAGTTACAATACCAATATTCCTGGGAAAACACAAGGTATAAACTGTAGTAACCAAAGTAATGTTTTGTGATAATAATAGTAACTAACATTTGATAATACTGAACAATTTGCAAAGTGCTTTCACATACATTATTTTCAAATGCACACAATTGATTTTATATAGGCTTCTATGCTCTGGTGTTGTGGCTAGAAAAATATTAAAAATAGAGATAGCCTCAATATTAAGCTTACTTTTCCCCCTATATTTACTTTTATTTACATGTAAATGTTTGTGAATATAATATGATTTTATTTCTTTTTAGAATTCTTTATTGAGGCATTGTTGATGTTTTAAGGATAGGTGGAATTCTTTAATTTAATTTTATTTTTATTGGAGTACAATTACATTATGATATAGTGTTGTTTTCTGCCATACATTAACATGAATCAGCCATAGGAATATATATGATATATGTCCCCTCCCTCTTAAACCCCCCTCCTTCCCCATCTCACTCCTCTGGGTTGAAATAGAGCACTGGCTTTGGGTTGAATTCTTAACATCATGAAACATTAAGGCTAGCAGAAACGTTAGAAATCATCTAATCTCATAATTTTGTAATTGAAGAAACTACATTACAGTTGTATTCATAAAATGCTTTAAAATCCTTGATTAAGAGACCTTGCTAAAACTATGGCCATAGTTTTATTAATCACAGTAAATGACAACAGAAGAGAAAGTTTCTATTTGGTTTTTCTCTATTTCACATTTCAAGATCACTATTTATAAAATTAAATACTCAACTTATAAGTTGTTAAAATAGTAAACACTGTTTATTTCTTCTTTTAAAAAAAGTGCTAGAATAAAACATAATATAAAAACACTTCACCCTCCTTGGCTCTCAGTTTCTCATATGTTAAAAGGATAATAATATATCTATATTGCATTTTACAGTTTCCAAAGTAATTTCACATATATTTTATCATTTGCTTCTTACAACATCCTGGTAGGTAGGTGGTATTGCTCTCTCTTACATTTGAAAAAATAAACACAGAGAAATTTATGCTTTTGCTCAAGGTCACATCAAGCAAGAAACAGATCCAGATTTAAAGCACATGTTTGCTGGCCCCTTAATCCAGTGCTCTTTCTACCACATACACACGTAGGGCAAAGAGCTTTCTTGCAAAGAAATTATGATTCAAATCATTCTAAAACGTGTAGCCCTAAATATTGTATCACTAATATCCCCAAGTGATCTCTTTTAAATGTCTTTAAATTGGTGCTGTCCCTAAGTTAGTATTTTTCATAATTATTACGAATGGAGGCTCTGCAATCAAAAACCCTGTTGCTAATTATTAGACATGACAGGGATAAACTGGTCCCCTCTAATCAAAGATAATTAATTTATCAAATTTTAACCCGATGCTGGCAATTGGCCCTGAGTACCCTACTCTTGCCTGGAAAATCCTATGAATGGAGGAGACTGGTAGGCTGCAGTCCATGGGGTCGCTCAGAGTCAGACACGACTGAGCGACTTCACTTTCACTTTTCACTTTCATGCATTGGAGAAGGAAATGGCAACCCACTCCAGTGTTCTTGCGTGGAGAATCCCAGGGACAGGGGAGCCTGGTGGGCTGCCATCTATGGGGTCTCACAGAGTCGGACAGGACTGAAGTGACTTAGCAGCAGCAGCAGCAGCTACTGGTAAGCATTCTAACTTGTTGCTTTTCATCTGAGAGAAACTTTGATTTATATAAGAGGAATAGTATTTGTTTTAATGCCATTTCAAGTTTATAATGGCACTGAAAGTATTTTAAAGCTTTTCCATAAACTGTTACAACAGTTGGTAAAATAATTGTGCCATTTAATCAACATACCAATTAAATTGTGTGTTTATCTTTTTATTTTTTGTGCATTGCTGGACAGAAAATGAAGACCAAAAATGATATGATGGGAAAAAACACAGATGCAAGTGCCAAAACCATAGCTGAAACCAAGAAAGAAGTTGTTAAAGAACACAACAATGAAACTGCTGAAAATGGAGGGGCCAAAATTATAGAGGTATATTCCAATTTGTCCATTTGAAAGTTTAACAATGGGTTCAACTAAAATAAATCTTGTTTGCCTTGTAGTTTAAAAGCTGAGAAACATTAAATGAGTATGTCTCCATAGTGTCTTAGTCTGTTTAGGCTGCTGTAACAAAACACCACAGACTGGGTGGCTTATAAATAGCAGAAATTTATTTCTCCTTTAGTTCTAAAGGCTGGGAAGTCCAAGATCAAGGTACCAACATTTTTGGTATCTGCTGAGGACCTGCACAATTGCACTCATCTCACACACTAGTAAAGTAATGCTCAAAATTCTCCAAGCCCGGCTTCAATAGTAGGTTAACTGTGAACTTCCAGATGTTCAAGCTGGTTTTAGAAAAGGCAGAGGAACCAGAGATCAAATTGCCAACATCTGCTGGATCATCAAAAAAGCAAGAGAGTTCCAGAAAAATATCTATTTCTGCTTTATTGACTATGCCAAAGCCTTTGACATGTGGATCACAATAAACTGTGGAAAATTCTTCAAGAGATGGGAATACCAGACCACCTGACCTGCCTCTTGAGAAATCTGTATGCAGGTCAGGAAGCAACAGTTAGAACTGGACATGGACCAACAGACTGGTTCCAAATAGGAAAAGGAGTACGTCAAGGCTGTATATTGTCACCCTGCTTATTTAACTTATATGCAGAGTACATCATGAGAAATGCTGGGCTGGAAGAAACACAAGCTGGAATAAAGACTGCCGGGAGAAATATCAATAACCTCAGATATGCCAATGACACCACCCTTATTGCAGAAAGTGAAGAAGAAGAACTAAAAGCCTCTTGATGAAAGTGAAAGAGAAGAGTGAAAAAGTTGGCTTAAAGCTCAACATTCAGAAAACTAAGATCATGGCATACAGTCCCATCACTTCATGGCAAATAGATGGGGAAACAGTAGAAACAGTGGCTGACTTTATTTTTGGGGGCTCCAAAATCACTGCAGATGGTGATTGCAGCCATGAAATTATGACTCTTACTCCTTGGAAAGAAAGTTTTGACCAACCTAGAAAGCATATTAAAAAGCAGAGACGTTACTTCATCAACAAAGGTCCATCTAGTCAAGGTTATAGGTTTTCCAGTGGTCATGTATGGGTGTGAGAGCTGAACTATAAGGAAAGCTGAGTGCTGAAGAATTGATGCTTTTGAACTGTGGTGTTGGAGAAGACTCTTGAGAGTCCCTTGGACTGCAAGGAGATCCAACCAGTCCATCCTAAAGGAGATCAGTCCTGGCTGTTCATTGGAAGGACTGACGTTGAAGCTGAAACTCCAATACTTTGGCCACCTGATGCAAAGTGCTGACTCATTTGAAAAGACCCTGATGCTGGGAAAGATTGAAGGCAGGAGGAGAAGGGGACAACAGAGGATGAAATGGTTGGATGATATCACTGATTCAATGGACATGATTTTGGGTAACCTCCAGGAGTTGGTGATGGACAGGGAAGCCTGGTGTGCTGCGGTTCATGGGGTCGCAAAGAGTCAGACACGACTGAATGACTTAACTGAACTGAACTGAACAGAGGACCTGCTTCGTGGTCTATGGATAGCAGTCTTCTTGCTGTGTCCTGACACCATAGAAAGAGTGAGAGAGCTCTCTGGGGCCTCTTTTATAAGGATATAAATCCCTTTCATGAGGGCTCTACCCTCCTAACCTAATCACCTCCCATTGACCTCACTTCCAAATACCATCACATTGGAAATTAGGTTTCATCATATGAATTTTGAGGGACACATACATTCTGTGTACAGCATATAGTATAGTGGTAAATAAGAGAAAAAGAAAGAAAATGAATTTAATATTTGAGAATTTTCAGGAATGGGTATGGGAGCAGTGGGTTAGCACTGATATTAATAGAACAATGCCAGTGATCATGACTTGATAATCTAATGACTGTCTTATTAAATATAGACTGATCCTCTATTCCTTTTGTAAGTACATGGGCTATTTGTAAATGCCTTTTCGAGATCATATGAGTCTTTTTCCCTCTTCAGATTGCAAAGCAAATCAGTATGTTTATGTTTCCAATAGATCTTGCTTTGCATATTTATCTTATCACATTTTTCAATATTATAGTTAAAACAATGAAAATGGGATTTAATGCCAAATCTATAAAGCATACCGGTGCATATAGGGAAAATCTTTGTAACTGATCCTATGATATCTGTTAAAAGACTTTCAACTAATTTTTTACAAAGTAAAACTAAATATCACCAATATAGAAATAAAATATATTATTTCTTCAAGAAATATATTTTGTATATGTGTATACCACTCATTGAGAATTATTGATAGAGAATGTCATTTTTTTTCTGTATTTACTGTTTCCTCATATTTGTAATGAAAATTATTTATATGAATAGGTTTTTCCAAATTTATTGTTCCAAATATCTATTTGTGCATGATTATGTAGAGATACTTTAATTAATCCTATTTCATATAATACTTCCTTATGACATGTTGTTTAGGAGGCCTTTTCCACAGGGAAAGTACTTTCTTTAATAAGATAGCTATAATTCTGTCTTGGTTCCATATTTACAAATATAATCTTGTTTTTTGTTCTATATTCATTATAGGCACCAGTTCCTGAAAGAGAAATAGAGGAAATAAAAGAAGAAAAAATTGAAGATATCAAAGAAGAAGGAGAAGAAAAGAAAGAGGCAATGGCAAAAGATGGAAAAGAAGATGAAAAAGAAGATCAAAAAGGAGATGGAGATCAAAATAAGGAAGAAGTGAAAGGAAAAGATGTAGAGGAGGACAAAGATGGAAAAGGGAAAGAAGATGAAAAA